>NW_027020524.1:7500-10000 GCF_036884655.1 Musa acuminata AAA Group
GCTGCCTCACGCTTCGCTCGCTGTTCGCCGCTCGCCGCTCGCTCGCGCAACCTAAAATGGCCAGTTTTGGCCCGTTTTTGGGCTGTTTTGGCCTGTTTTTGGTCCGTTCTTGCGTGGCACGGCGACCGTCGTGAGCGGAGCAAAACGTCAGCCATCTCAGCACCCTGGAACCCCCCGGGTGGCACAGGGCTGGATGGGGCTTTCGTATAGCAGGGACGGTGCTGCCTCTCGCTTCGCTCGCTGTTCGCCGCTCACCGCTCGCTCGCTCAGCCAAAAATGGCCAGTTTTGGCCCGTTTTTGGGCTGTTTTGGCCTGTTTTTGGTCCGTTCTTGCATGGCGCGGTGACCGTCGTGAGCGGAGCAAAACGTCAGCCATCTCAGCACCCTGGAACCCCCCGGGTGGCACAGGGCTGGATGGGGCTTTCGTATAGCAGGGACGGTGCTGCCTCACGCTTCGCTCGCTGTTCGCCGCTCGCCGCTCGCTCGCGCAGCCAAAAATGACCAGTTTTGGCCCGTTTTTGGGCTGTTTTGGCCTGTTTATGGTCCGTTCTTGCGTGGTGCGGTGACCGTCGTGAGCGGAGCAAAACGTCAGCCATCTCAGCACCCTGGAACCCCCCGGGTGGCACAGGGCTGGATGGGGCTTTCGTATATAGCAGGGACGGTGCTGCCTCTCGCTTCGCTCGCTGTCCGCCGCTCGCCGCTCGCTCGCGCAGCCAAAAATGGCCAGTTTTGGCCCGTTTTTGGGCCGTTTTGGCCAGTTTTTGGCCTGTTCTTGCATTGCGCGGTGACCGTCGAGAGCGGAGCAAAACGTCAGCCATCTCAGCACCCTGGAACCCCCCGGGTGGCACAGGGCTGGATGGGGCTTTCGTATAGCAGGGACGGTGCTGCCTCTCGCTTCGCTCGCTGTCCGCCGCTCGCCGCTCGCTCGTGCAGCCAAAAATGGCCAGTTTTGGCCCGTTTTTGGGCCGTTTTGGCCAGTTTTTGGCCTGTTCTTGCATTGCGCGGTGACCGTCGAGAGCGGAGCAAAACGTCAGCCATCTCAGCACCCTGGAACCCCCCGGGTGGCACAGGGCTGGATGGGGCTTTCGTATAGCAGGGACGGTGCTGCCTCTCGCTTCGCTCGCTGTCCGCCGCTCGCCGCCGCTCGTGCAGCCCAAAATGGCCAGTTTTGGCCCGTTTTTGGGCCGTTTTGGCCAGTTTTTGGCCTGTTCGTGCATTGCGCGGTGACCGCGAGAGCGGAGCAAAACGTCAGCCATCTCAGCACCCTGGAACCCCCCGGGTGGCACAGGGCTGGTGGGGCTTTCGTATAGGCAGGGACCGTGTGCTGCCTCTCGCTTCGCTCGCTGTCCGCCGCTCGCCGCTCGCTCGTGCAGCCAAAAATGGCCAGTTTTGGCCCGTTTTTGGGCCGTTTTGGCCAGTTTTTGGCCTGTTCTTGCATTGCGCGGTGACCGTCGAGAGCGGAGCAAAACGTCAGCCATCTCAGCACCCTGGAACCCCCCGGGTGGCACAGGGCTGGATGGGGCTTTCGTATAGCAGGGACGGTGCTGCCTCTCGCTTCGCTCGCTGTCCGCCGCTCGCCGCTCGCTCGTGCAGCCAAAAATGGCCAGTTTTGGCCCGTTTTTGGGCCGTTTTGGCCAGTTTTTGGCCTGTTCTTGCATTGCGCGGTGACCGTCGAGAGCGGAGCAAAACGTCAGCCATCTCAGCACCCTGGAACCCCCCGGGTGGCACAGGGCTGGATGGGGCTTTCGTATAGCAGGGACGGTGCTGCCTCTCGCTTCGCTCGCTGTCCGCCGCTCGCCGCTCGCTCGCGCAGCCAAAAATGGCCAGTTTTGGCCCGTTTTTGGGCCGTTTTGGCCAGTTTTTGGCCTGTTCTTGCATTGCGCGGTGACCGTCGAGAGCGGAGCAAAACGTCAGCCATCTCAGCACCCTGGAACCCCCCGGGTGGCACAGGGCTGGATGGGGCTTTCGTATAGCAGGGACGGTGCTGCCTCTCGCTTCGCTCGCTGTCCGCCGCTCGCCGCTCGCGCAGCCAAAAATGGCCAGTTTTGGCCCGTTTTTGGGCCGTTTTGGCCAGTTTTTGGCCTGTTCTTGCATTGCGCGGTGACCGTCGAGAGCGGAGCAAAACGTCAGCCATCTCAGCACCCTGGAACCCCCCGGGTGGCACAGGGCTGGATGGGGCTTTCGTATAGCAGGGACGGTGCTGCCTCTCGCTTCGCTCGCTGTTCGCCGCTCGCCGCTCGCTCGCGCAGCCAAAAATGGCCAGTTTTGGCCCGTTTTTGGGCTGTTTTGGCCAGTTTTTGGCCTGTTCTTGCGTGGTGCGGTGACCGTCGTGAGCGGAGCAAAACGTCAGCCATCTCAGCACCCTGGAACCCCCCGGGTGGCACAGGGCTGGATGGGGCTTTCGTATAGCAGGGACGGTGCTGCCTCTCGCTTCGCTCGCTGTTCGCCGCTCGCCGCTCGCTCGCGCAGCCAAAAATGGCCAGTTTTGGCCCGTTTTTGGG
>NW_027020525.1:7500-12500 GCF_036884655.1 Musa acuminata AAA Group
GTATAGCAGGGACGGTGCTGCCTCACGCTTCGCTCGCTGTTCGCCGCTCGCCGCTCGCTCGCGCAACCTAAAATGGCCAGTTTTGGCCCGTTTTTGGGCTGTTTTGGCCTGTTTTTGGTCCGTTCTTGCGTGGCACGGCGACCGTCGTGAGCGGAGCAAAACGTCAGCCATCTCAGCACCCTGGAACCCCCCGGGTGGCACAGGGCTGGATGGGGCTTTCGTATAGCAGGGACGGTGCTGCCTCTCGCTTCGCTCGCTGTTCGCCGCTCACCGCTCGCTCGCTCAGCCAAAAATGGCCAGTTTTGGCCCGTTTTTGGGCTGTTTTGGCCTGTTTTTGGTCCGTTCTTGCATGGCGCGGTGACCGTCGTGAGCGGAGCAAAACGTCAGCCATCTCAGCACCCTGGAACCCCCCGGGTGGCACAGGGCTGGATGGGGCTTTCGTATAGCAGGGACGGTGCTGCCTCACGCTTCGCTCGCTGTTCGCCGCTCGCCGCTCGCTCGCGCAGCCAAAAATGACCAGTTTTGGCCCGTTTTTGGGCTGTTTTGGCCTGTTTATGGTCCGTTCTTGCGTGGTGCGGTGACCGTCGTGAGCGGAGCAAAACGTCAGCCATCTCAGCACCCTGGAACCCCCCGGGTGGCACAGGGCTGGATGGGGCTTTCGTATATAGCAGGGACGGTGCTGCCTCTCGCTTCGCTCGCTGTCCGCCGCTCGCCGCTCGCTCGCGCAGCCAAAAATGGCCAGTTTTGGCCCGTTTTTGGGCCGTTTTAGCCAGTTTTTGGCCTGTTCTTGCATTGCGCGGTGACCGTCGAGAGCGGAGCAAAACGTCAGCCATCTCAGCACCCTGGAACCCCCCGGGTGGCACAGGGCTGGATGGGGCTTTCGTATAGCAGGGACGGTGCTGCCTCTCGCTTCGCTCGCTGTCCGCCGCTCGCCGCTCGCTCGTGCAGCCAAAAATGGCCAGTTTTGGCCCGTTTTTGGGCCGTTTTGGCCAGTTTTTGGCCTGTTCTTGCATTGCGCGGTGACCGTCGAGAGCGGAGCAAAACGTCAGCCATCTCAGCACCCTGGAACCCCCCGGGTGGCACAGGGCTGGATGGGGCTTTCGTATAGCAGGGACGGTGCTGCCTCTCGCTTCGCTCGCTGTCCGCCGCTCGCCGCTCGCTCGTGCAGCCAAAAATGGCCAGTTTTGGCCCGTTTTTGGGCCGTTTTGGCCAGTTTTTGGCCTGTTCTTGCATTGCGCGGTGACCGTCGAGAGCGGAGCAAAACGTCAGCCATCTCAGCACCCTGGAACCCCCCGGGTGGCACAGGGCTGGATGGGGCTTTCGTATAGCAGGGACGGTGCTGCCTCTCGCTTCGCTCGCTGTCCGCCGCTCGCCGCTCGCTCGTGCAGCCAAAAATGGCCAGTTTTGGCCCGTTTTTGGGCCGTTTTGGCCAGTTTTTGGCCTGTTCTTGCATTGCGCGGTGACCGTCGAGAGCGGAGCAAAACGTCAGCCATCTCAGCACCCTGGAACCCCCCGGGTGGCACAGGGCTGGATGGGGCTTTCGTATAGCAGGGACGGTGCTGCCTCTCGCTTCGCTCGCTGTCCGCCGCTCGCCGCTCGCTCGTGCAGCCAAAAATGGCCAGTTTTGGCCCGTTTTTGGGCCGTTTTGGCCAGTTTTTGGCCTGTTCTTGCATTGCGCGGTGACCGTCGAGAGCGGAGCAAAACGTCAGCCATCTCAGCACCCTGGAACCCCCCGGGTGGCACAGGGCTGGATGGGGCTTTCGTATAGCAGGGACGGTGCTGCCTCTCGCTTCGCTCGCTGTCCGCCGCTCGCCGCTCGCTCGTGCAGCCAAAAATGGCCAGTTTTGGCCCGTTTTTGGGCCGTTTTGGCCAGTTTTTGGCCTGTTCTTGCATTGCGCGGTGACCGTCGAGAGCGGAGCAAAACGTCAGCCATCTCAGCACCCTGGAACCCCCCGGGTGGCACAGGGCTGGATGGGGCTTTCGTATAGCAGGGACGGTGCTGCCTCTCGCTTCGCTCGCTGTCCGCCGCTCGCCGCTCGCTCGTGCAGCCAAAAATGGCCAGTTTTGGCCCGTTTTTGGGCCGTTTTGGCCAGTTTTTGGCCTGTTCTTGCATTGCGCGGTGACCGTCGAGAGCGGAGCAAAACGTCAGCCATCTCAGCACCCTGGAACCCCCCGGGTGGCACAGGGCTGGATGGGGCTTTCGTATAGCAGGGACGGTGCTGCCTCTCGCTTCGCTCGCTGTCCGCCGCTCGCCGCTCGCTCGTGCAGCCAAAAATGGCCAGTTTTGGCCCGTTTTTGGGCCGTTTTGGCCAGTTTTTGGCCTGTTCTTGCATTGCGCGGTGACCGTCGAGAGCGGAGCAAAACGTCAGCCATCTCAGCACCCTGGAACCCCCCGGGTGGCACAGGGCTGGATGGGGCTTTCGTATAGCAGGGACGGTGCTGCCTCTCGCTTCGCTCGCTGTCCGCCGCTCGCCGCTCGCTCGTGCAGCCAAAAATGGCCAGTTTTGGCCCGTTTTTGGGCCGTTTTGGCCAGTTTTTGGCCTGTTCTTGCATTGCGCGGTGACCGTCGAGAGCGGAGCAAAACGTCAGCCATCTCAGCACCCTGGAACCCCCCGGGTGGCACAGGGCTGGATGGGGCTTTCGTATAGCAGGGACGGTGCTGCCTCTCGCTTCGCTCGCTGTCCGCCGCTCGCCGCTCGCTCGCGCAGCCAAAAATGGCCAGTTTTGGCCCGTTTTTGGGCCGTTTTGGCCAGTTTTTGGCCTGTTCTTGCATTGCGCGGTGACCGTCGAGAGCGGAGCAAAACGTCAGCCATCTCAGCACCCTGGAACCCCCCGGGTGGCACAGGGCTGGATGGGGCTTTCGTATAGCAGGGACGGTGCTGCCTCTCGCTTCGCTCGCTGTCCGCCGCTCGCCGCTCGCTCGTGCAGCCAAAAATGGCCAGTTTTGGCCCGTTTTTGGGCCGTTTTGGCCAGTTTTTGGCCTGTTCTTGCATTGCGCGGTGACCGTCGAGAGCGGAGCAAAACGTCAGCCATCTCAGCACCCTGGAACCCCCCCCGGGTGGCACAGGGCTGGATGGGGCTTTCGTATAGCAGGGACGGTGCTGCCTCTCGCTTCGCTCGCTGTCCGCCGCTCGCCGCTCGCTCGTGCAGCCAAAAATGGCCAGTTTTGGCCCGTTTTTGGGCCGTTTTGGCCAGTTTTTGGCCTGTTCTTGCATTGCGCGGTGACCGTCGAGAGCGGAGCAAAACGTCAGCCATCTCAGCACCCTGGAACCCCCCGGGTGGCACAGGGCTGGATGGGGCTTTCGTATAGCAGGGACGGTGCTGCCTCTCGCTTCGCTCGCTGTCCGCCGCTCGCCGCTCGCTCGTGCAGCCAAAAATGGCCAGTTTTGGCCCGTTTTTGGGCCGTTTTGGCCAGTTTTTGGCCTGTTCTTGCATTGCGCGGTGACCGTCGAGAGCGGAGCAAAACGTCAGCCATCTCAGCACCCTGGAACCCCCCGGGTGGCACAGGGCTGGATGGGGCTTTCGTATAGCAGGGACGGTGCTGCCTCTCGCTTCGCTCGCTGTCCGCCGCTCGCCGCTCGCTCGCGCAGCCAAAAATGGCCAGTTTTGGCCCGTTTTTGGGCCGTTTTGGCCAGTTTTTGGCCTGTTCTTGCATTGCGCGGTGACCGTCGAGAGCGGAGCAAAACGTCAGCCATCTCAGCACCCTGGAACCCCCCGGGTGGCACAGGGCTGGATGGGGCTTTCGTATAGCAGGGACGGTGCTGCCTCTCGCTTCGCTCGCTGTCCGCCGCTCGCCGCTCGCTCGTGCAGCCAAAAATGGCCAGTTTTGGCCCGTTTTTGGGCCGTTTTGGCCAGTTTTTGGCCTGTTCTTGCATTGCGCGGTGACCGTCGAGAGCGGAGCAAAACGTCAGCCATCTCAGCACCCTGGAACCCCCCGGGTGGCACAGGGCTGGATGGGGCTTTCGTATAGCAGGGACGGTGCTGCCTCTCGCTTCGCTCGCTGTCCGCCGCTCGCCGCTCGCTCGTGCAGCCAAAAATGGCCAGTTTTGGCCCGTTTTTGGGCCGTTTTGGCCAGTTTTTGGCCTGTTCTTGCATTGCGCGGTGACCGTCGAGAGCGGAGCAAAACGTCAGCCATCTCAGCACCCTGGAACCCCCCGGGTGGCACAGGGCTGGATGGGGCTTTCGTATAGCAGGGACGGTGCTGCCTCTCGCTTCGCTCGCTGTCCGCCGCTCGCCGCTCGCTCGTGCAGCCAAAAATGGCCAGTTTTGGCCCGTTTTTGGGCCGTTTTGGCCAGTTTTTGGCCTGTTCTTGCATTGCGCGGTGACCGTCGAGAGCGGAGCAAAACGTCAGCCATCTCAGCACCCTGGAACCCCCCGGGTGGCACAGGGCTGGATGGGGCTTTCGTATAGCAGGGACGGTGCTGCCTCTCGCTTCGCTCGCTGTCCGCCGCTCGCCGCTCGCTCGCGCAGCCAAAAATGGCCAGTTTTGGCCCGTTTTTGGGCCGTTTTGGCCAGTTTTTGGCCTGTTCTTGCATTGCGCGGTGACCGTCGAGAGCGGAGCAAAACGTCAGCCATCTCAGCACCCTGGAACCCCCCGGGTGGCACAGGGCTGGATGGGGCTTTCGTATAGCAGGGACGGTGCTGCCTCTCGCTTCGCTCGCTGTCCGCCGCTCGCCGCTCGCGCAGCCAAAAATGGCCAGTTTTGGCCCGTTTTTGGGCCGTTTTGGCCAGTTTTTGGCCTGTTCTTGCATTGCGCGGTGACCGTCGAGAGCGGAGCAAAACGTCAGCCATCTCAGCACCCTGGAACCCCCCGGGTGGCACAGGGCTGGATGGGGCTTTCGTATAGCAGGGACGGTGCTGCCTCTCGCTTCGCTCGCTGTTCGCCGCTCGCCGCTCGCTCGCGCAGCCAAAAATGGCCAGTTTTGGCCCGTTTTTGGGCTGTTTTGGCCAGTTTTTGGCCTGTTCTTGCGTGGTGCGGTGACCGTCGTGAGCGGAG
This sequence comes from Musa acuminata AAA Group, assembly GCF_036884655.1. NCBI lineage: Eukaryota > Viridiplantae > Streptophyta > Magnoliopsida > Zingiberales > Musaceae > Musa > Musa acuminata. The sequence continues at coordinate 12,497 of NW_027020525.1, forward strand.
CAAA
>NW_027020525.1:22500-25000 GCF_036884655.1 Musa acuminata AAA Group
ATCTCAGCACCCTGGAACCCCCCGGGTGGCACAGGGCTGGATGGGGCTTTCGTATAGCAGGGACGGTGCTGCCTCTCGCTTCGCTCGCTGTCCGCCGCTCGCCGCTCGCTCGTGCAGCCAAAAATGGCCAGTTTTGGCCCGTTTTTGGGCCGTTTTGGCCAGTTTTTGGCCTGTTCTTGCATTGCGCGGTGACCGTCGAGAGCGGAGCAAAACGTCAGCCATCTCAGCACCCTGGAACCCCCCGGGTGGCACAGGGCTGGATGGGGCTTTCGTATAGCAGGGACGGTGCTGCCTCTCGCTTCGCTCGCTGTCCGCCGCTCGCCGCTCGCTCGTGCAGCCAAAAATGGCCAGTTTTGGCCCGTTTTTGGGCCGTTTTGGCCAGTTTTTGGCCTGTTCTTGCATTGCGCGGTGACCGTCGAGAGCGGAGCAAAACGTCAGCCATCTCAGCACCCTGGAACCCCCCGGGTGGCACAGGGCTGGATGGGGCTTTCGTATAGCAGGGACGGTGCTGCCTCTCGCTTCGCTCGCTGTCCGCCGCTCGCCGCTCGCTCGTGCAGCCAAAAATGGCCAGTTTTGGCCCGTTTTTGGGCCGTTTTGGCCAGTTTTTGGCCTGTTCTTGCATTGCGCGGTGACCGTCGAGAGCGGAGCAAAACGTCAGCCATCTCAGCACCCTGGAACCCCCCGGGTGGCACAGGGCTGGATGGGGCTTTCGTATAGCAGGGACGGTGCTGCCTCTCGCTTCGCTCGCTGTCCGCCGCTCGCCGCTCGCTCGTGCAGCCAAAAATGGCCAGTTTTGGCCCGTTTTTGGGCCGTTTTGGCCAGTTTTTGGCCTGTTCTTGCATTGCGCGGTGACCGTCGAGAGCGGAGCAAAACGTCAGCCATCTCAGCACCCTGGAACCCCCCGGGTGGCACAGGGCTGGATGGGGCTTTCGTATAGCAGGGACGGTGCTGCCTCTCGCTTCGCTCGCTGTCCGCCGCTCGCCGCTCGCTCGTGCAGCCAAAAATGGCCAGTTTTGGCCCGTTTTTGGGCCGTTTTGGCCAGTTTTTGGCCTGTTCTTGCATTGCGCGGTGACCGTCGAGAGCGGAGCAAAACGTCAGCCATCTCAGCACCCTGGAACCCCCCGGGTGGCACAGGGCTGGATGGGGCTTTCGTATAGCAGGGACGGTGCTGCCTCTCGCTTCGCTCGCTGTCCGCCGCTCGCCGCTCGCTCGTGCAGCCAAAAATGGCCAGTTTTGGCCCGTTTTTGGGCCGTTTTGGCCAGTTTTTGGCCTGTTCTTGCATTGCGCGGTGACCGTCGAGAGCGGAGCAAAACGTCAGCCATCTCAGCACCCTGGAACCCCCCGGGTGGCACAGGGCTGGATGGGGCTTTCGTATAGCAGGGACGGTGCTGCCTCTCGCTTCGCTCGCTGTCCGCCGCTCGCCGCTCGCTCGTGCAGCCAAAAATGGCCAGTTTTGGCCCGTTTTTGGGCCGTTTTGGCCAGTTTTTGGCCTGTTCTTGCATTGCGCGGTGACCGTCGAGAGCGGAGCAAAACGTCAGCCATCTCAGCACCCTGGAACCCCCCGGGTGGCACAGGGCTGGATGGGGCTTTCGTATAGCAGGGACGGTGCTGCCTCTCGCTTCGCTCGCTGTCCGCCGCTCGCCGCTCGCTCGCGCAGCCAAAAATGGCCAGTTTTGGCCCGTTTTTGGGCCGTTTTGGCCAGTTTTTGGCCTGTTCTTGCATTGCGCGGTGACCGTCGAGAGCGGAGCAAAACGTCAGCCATCTCAGCACCCTGGAACCCCCCGGGTGGCACAGGGCTGGATGGGGCTTTCGTATAGCAGGGACGGTGCTGCCTCTCGCTTCGCTCGCTGTCCGCCGCTCGCCGCTCGCTCGTGCAGCCAAAAATGGCCAGTTTTGGCCCGTTTTTGGGCCGTTTTGGCCAGTTTTTGGCCTGTTCTTGCATTGCGCGGTGACCGTCGAGAGCGGAGCAAAACGTCAGCCATCTCAGCACCCTGGAACCCCCCCCGGGTGGCACAGGGCTGGATGGGGCTTTCGTATAGCAGGGACGGTGCTGCCTCTCGCTTCGCTCGCTGTCCGCCGCTCGCCGCTCGCTCGTGCAGCCAAAAATGGCCAGTTTTGGCCCGTTTTTGGGCCGTTTTGGCCAGTTTTTGGCCTGTTCTTGCATTGCGCGGTGACCGTCGAGAGCGGAGCAAAACGTCAGCCATCTCAGCACCCTGGAACCCCCCGGGTGGCACAGGGCTGGATGGGGCTTTCGTATAGCAGGGACGGTGCTGCCTCTCGCTTCGCTCGCTGTCCGCCGCTCGCCGCTCGCTCGTGCAGCCAAAAATGGCCAGTTTTGGCCCGTTTTTGGGCCGTTTTGGCCAGTTTTTGGCCTGTTCTTGCATTGCGCGGTGACCGTCGAGAGCGGAGCAAAACGTCAGCCATCTCAGCACCCTGGAACCCCCCGGGTGGCACAGGGCTGGATGGGGCTTTCGTATAGCAGGGACGGTGCTGCCTCTCG
>NW_027020526.1:0-15000 GCF_036884655.1 Musa acuminata AAA Group
CTGACTTCATAGTAGGTAGTAGGATCAAAGTACAGCACAACGGAGTCAAGCACAACAGCTGCGACTTACCCGGAAAGGAAAGGCTTTCTCAACAACCACTTTAGCAGCGACTTACGCTCGCACAAGCACTTATACTTAACCCATACTTGAATCAGGAACTCCCCTTTCCTCGCCTCACCCCCCAAGAGTCTAGTTGACTTTCCTCGAACAGACACAAGAACAGAACTTCACTCTCCTTCTGACTTAACCGCTTACCTTCTGGAACTAAGATCAGAGTTTGACTCCACTTAGTTGGGGTAGTAAACAGCTAAGTAACTACGCTTCCCCTGATTCTTCTGTCAACTAATACAGATTCGACAGGACCACTACCCTCGCCCAGTAAAAGTAAGTCAACTAGCCTAAGCCTAGCCTAACTAGCAACAACTTACTATAAGAGCCCCTACCCCTGGGTTTGATGCAACTGGTTCCGATGTACTAATTGCGGTAACTATATTAATTCTTTGACGGATTATAATAAGGGTGGAATTCTTTCCCTTCCTTAGCTCACACAGGACTTGGTCAAGAACCAGAACCAGACTACTACTTTGCCTCACCAGTTACATTCTCATACTGACTGGTTGAAGCCTGAGTGAAAACGGTAGCGAGCTAAAAACTCCTATATTTGATTCTATCATTACCACGTCGGGGGTGACTTGCTTTCTTGCTTGTCAGTCTCGAACCTATACTATAACTAATTCTAATTGAACTGATCGGTAACATAATCTACTAACTGGTAATATGACTACGCCCATAAAACAATTGAACCAACCCGCACCATACTGAAACTAAGAACTAGGATTGCCCTGACTCCCCTTATTACTAGACTCGACTTCTTCTACGCTACTCCTTGATTAAGGAATGAAACTAGAAATACAGAATACTGGTCTCCACTGCAAAACCTATAAGACCAGCTACGAGACCGTGTTAAGATCAGTAGAAGGAATCGACTCAGAGAAATAAGAGAATGAACCCAGTGTGCCTGTAAGAATCAACATCAAGTAGCGAGCTGCACTTTTGAAAACCACTCTGACGCTCCGCATTCCCAGCCTTACTATCTTGACTTGAACTCTTGCTCTACTTACTATTGGGCTGACTTTCCTTACCATACCACTTAATCGCATTCTTTCACTCGTCCCCACCCACCTCGACTCTTGCTACTAGCTAATCTCTATCCTATAACTACTAAGACAGATGCTACTGCCCCTAATAATGATTCCACTGGGCTGGGCTCGCTTACCAAAGAATGGAACGGAAACTAATAAGAATGAGACTACTTTCCTTGAGTCCAACCACTGGACTTGGGTAAGAAAGGAAGGAACCCTAAATATGTTAGGCGGAAATTACTTATAAAGACAGCCAAGACACGGATAGACAAGCAACGGCGTAAGCCGTTGTGCGGCAGCAGCAGTAGTGGGTTATAACGCAGTTATAACAATTCCTTTGTTCGTGTGTCGCGGCAGGGCCGCTCATCTGTGCCCGTGGAATGGGAAATACTTCATGTCGGACTCCCAATGGAGCTTCTAATTCCTTTTGAGCCTAGATACACAGGGCTATAACTCCCTGTCGCATAACAGTATATACCTGTCAACTGAAGATCAAACTAGGGATATATAACTTGGGATTAAACTCTCACTCTCACAGGAACCAGACTACCTGGGGCGGAAATAGAAAGAAAAGAAGTATTTGTTTCCCTTCCGAGCCGAGTAAACTCCATTATTAAAGGACGGGAGCTATAGGTGAGTTACCCATATCTATTATACCCAGCGAAATCCTATTATTAGGGTTATGCCCGTTGGAGCTAATTCTTACCCATCTCTGGCTCTTTCAACTAACCTAACTCCCAAACACATAGCAAGTAGCCAAGCAGACAACTAATTGCATTCTTTCACTCCTGAGTGTCATTCTTACTTGATAACTGGAACTGGGGAGTTAACTGGCACTGCTCCTACTGCTTGTATTGCTCCGCCAAGAAACTACCTTCTGTTTCCGACTCCCTAGTACAGGCTCCTGCCGCTCTTTTAACTCGCTGACGTTTAACTCAACTCCTACCGCTGAAAACATAGATTGTAATAGAAAGAGTGGAGCGGCCCTGCCGCGCAACGTTAGTAGTTGCTTGGCCGTAATAACTGTTACTTGCTGCCGCGCCACATTAGTAGTGTCTTGGCCGGAAGAGCAGCCCTGCCGCACAACATTAGTAGTTGTTTGTCCCGTTGCTTGGTCGAACACAGGACTAGTAACAACTTTAGCACAACTACTTCCGTAGTTGCTTGGCGTCTAGTCGTTGCTTGGCCCTTCCCGAAACAGAACAAGTAGACTACTTTCTCACTTACACTAGCCCTGGACTCTAATCTAACTCAATGAATTTCTTTTCTACCTTGCCGATCTCTCAGAACCATACTTTAGAACCAACACCTTCCTTGAGAACAGAGCTTTCTGGTTCCCTTGCCGAAACAACCAATGAAGGCCTCCATACTTCCTCTTTGCACTCTGGCTTGGCTCTGTCAACTAACCAAGCTAAAGCATCTTCTGCACCCGATCTCGACTCTGTCAACTAATTACATTCTAAATCATTCTACTAGCTACTCTCAACTACAGGGTATTCCTTACCGCAACTCTTAATTCCAATACGAGGGTAGGGTCGGGTGTGAGTTGAAGACCTGTCCCTTATTCTGAGTTTATTATCTTATTATAGTATATCCCTTATTCTGCTTATAGTATAGCTTCGGAGTAGCTTGCCTATTATACTAAGCTTGTTCGTTAGCTGATAGACATATGATTCTCTTAAAGCAAGGGCAAGGGCCAGGGAGGAAAGATCAGACGTAATGAGTGAACCTCGATACTATAAGGGCCTCTACTGTTACTACTTAGTTCCATTCTGTAACTCCGACTGACGAGTGCATTTCTTCCTATCAGATTGACCCTCTGGCTCTGTAACGGAACCTGAAACTTCCACTTACGCTTCAACACCCGAACAAGACTTTCTGTGAAGAACCCGCACCGCGCTTCATCTGGGCATTCCGCTTCTGTTCCTACTCAAGATCCTAACTCTCCAACGGATTCTCCTGATCAAGCCTCATATCCTGCTCTGCTCTTGCAACTTGAACTCGAACTCTCCTTTACTTACTGCCTTTGCCTTCTAAAACACCCATACCATACTCAAACAAAACTCGATGAAAAAAGCTTTCTCAACAAGCAATGCCGAACCTTTACCTGAAAGCAATGGAACTGTAAACTCTCTTCACAATAAGCTAGCTAGGACAATAATTATGTACTTGAAAAGCTACTTGAAAGCTAGGGCTCCAATTCTGTAACTTGACAGCAAGGGTGCAATAATATAGGACTTTTGAAAGCACAAGGGACAGAATTCTATACTTTAAGCTAGGGGGAGGCTGCCCTGCCCATATTAGATATTATGAAGCAATGCTGTGCTGTGTTTGTTCAACAGCTGAAGTTGTTCTGGCAGGAGCTCCATTGAGTCCGTAGCTTTTGCCCTTTCTTCTTTATCACACTCTTTGTTTGCCTAATAAGTTGTATACCGCATAGTGGGCGTCGCTAAGCATTCCAGATTCTAGATACGATGGATGACACTGATTTACTTACCGATGAAGAAGAGAAGGAAGAAAGAAAGAAGGCAATAATCAAAGGCAAGGCAAGAGAGAGAGTCTAAAGAGAGAGAGTTTATTAATTTGTTCCAGAGGTGTTTCTTCATTAGTGAACGCCAAAGCCTGCAAGCAGAAAGGAATAGCTGCTCCGCTCGGGCGCTTCTGTAGAGTTAAGCAAGTAACGTTAAGCTCCGTTAGCTAAAGAACTCGCATTAGCCGATGAAGGAGAAGGAAGGACTCGCTCTGGAGGGTTTGTTCACATTTAAGTTAAGCTAGTAGTTACTTGCCCAGTGTCTTGGCTCTGAGTAGTACTGGTGGAATTCTCACTTGACGAATAGCTCATCCAGTCTACCACTAGCATCAATACCACCGGCATCAGTCTGAGTATACATAGCGCATCAGTCTTACTACCAATACCTAGCATAGTAGCACAGTGTATCAGTCTGAGATGCACTGGTTGTAGCCTAAGTAGCAGAGGATGGAGCTAGGTATAATAGATTGAAGTCACCAACTCAGTAGTGGGGAGAAGGAGGTCAATAAAGAATTAGCTGTCCAAGGAAGAAGTACAGGTTACTGTTTCCGACTACTCTGGTCCTATACTCAAGAATAGAGTGCAAAAAGAAATAGAGTTAAAGAATAGAGTTGAGCCAAGTTACTACTAAAAAGAAAGGCAAAGATAGGAATGAAACTAAATAGTTTACTTACCGCAACTTCGATACAGAACTGATTCCACAAGCCCAGCAGAGCCAGCAGCAAGTGTCCGGGAGAGCGAGAGCTGAGCCTGTAGCAAGTGGTGGAGAAGACTATATTGTAATAACGTTGAGTTAAGCGTCAGCGAGCTGAAAAGCGGTAGAGAGTTAGAGCCTATCCGGTTGCATTCTGAAAGTTAGTATCACTGGTTTCACTCCGGGCCTCTGCTGTTCAATTCTGTAACTAGCTTCAAAGCCAGTACTATTGGATAGACTCCATTCTTAAAGAAAGGTCTATTGTCGCCAACTCCTTTATTTTCTCTGGCATCTGACCTCGGCGCTGCGGATTATCCAAAAACCTCTCTTTCCATACAAGGGCTCGGTGTAGCTCCTAACGCTTGACGAAAACTGGAATTGTAATAGAGTGTCATAGAGAAAAGAGAGAACTTGTAGTCAATTAAGCAAGTTGTATAACCCATGTGTGGAGCAATGAGTCAATAGAGAAGTAGTTGCGCCTTATTAGTTGTAGCTTGGCGGTTATAACAGTTCCTGTGTTCGGGAGTTTAGAGTGTTGAGGTTAATACTTATACTTATTCTTACAGAGTTAGGAGTTCCATTCAATACCATATCTGGCTGGCTTGCCCTTATGGACAAGTTGTCTTCTTCTTACCTTCATCACCCTTTGTTTCCACTTTACCGAACAAGTGTAGTGGGCAGTGGAGATGAGCATTCCAAAATAGATTCTTCCTTCATTTCTTAAGGTGAACTCAACAAGCACCGACGCAGTTGATCATTCGAAAAGAGATTATTTCTTTCTATAGAAGAAAAGAAGAAAAGTAGAAAAACTAGGGTACTCCTATAGTAGCTTGGCCCGAGTCTTGTTTGTTTTCATGGCGTTAGTCCGGTGTGAGTTCAATTCACACTTGAAAGACAAAGAAGCAAGGAAAGCAAAGACGCTAAAGCTGTCAATAATAAGAGGCTCTTAGCACCTCGGTTTCAGTTTCATTCTGTATTCTTTATTGGGAGATGAGAAAAGAAGCTACTGTCTCCGTGGAGTAGGAGAGCCTCTATGCAGCTGACGAACTTTACCCTTTATGTTAACTATCAAATAATTGACATTGATAACAGAGCGAGCAAGGAAAGGGTCGTAAGAGAACTGTGATGCTGTATAGCTATATGTATCCGGGGAGTAGACCCATGTGTGAAGCAAGTAGTCAATTATGTCTTGTGGTAAAGTATTTATATGAAACTAAAACTTCCACTTGAAACAAAGAATGCATTTTCTCTATCAAGTGCAGAAGATCGGATTGCTTAACGACCTAACCTATGATTCCATAACTGCTGTTGACACTTGCACTCGACTTTCCTATACATTAGCCGACCTCGACTGCGCACTCTTAACTTGCAGAAGCGCTTGCTTGATACCCGCCAACACCTTTCTTTAGCACAGATCCTGTTTCTGGTATCGTTGACTTCACTCTCACGGATTCTTCTCCTGGACTTGCTACTCTAACAGTAAATTCCGCTGCTGATTCTCGAACTGCTGACTCACTAATTGATTCCTTGACTACAAAGCTACCAGCTAACTCACGACTTCTTACTGCTGGCACAAACTCATGTTCGCCCTTTTCAGAATGGAATTGGAAATACTAATCTCTACCGCCCTCCGTTAGCACAACACGTTGAGCTCTGTAAGCGCACCTTTCCTTTCTAAAGCCTAAGTTTGTTTCTGGAACTCTATCACTTGTTCTTGCTTAGAGTCAAACTGTAATGGAATCTTGAGATGAGAGTGCAGAAGATCGGATTGCCTCAACTCTCACTGAGTCTTGTTCCGAGTCAACAGGACAGCATTAATGAAGTTCACAGGACAAGAAACTCTATCTCTACTACAAGGGAAGGAGCACCAGCAGTTATAAAGTAAGGTAAGGTGTGGGAAGGGCCAAGCTTAGTTGTTAGTTGCGCGGCTGCTGTTATCTTGTTCAATTCTAAGTGTTCTATTATACTAGATGCGCTACATTGTACCCAATTGCTATAGTATTCATTCAATGCGCTAGCTATTATTTACTATGGCCCCCAATTCTATATCTTATCTTATGCTTACCTAGTATCTAATGCGCTACCTGTTATGTATTAGGGCCTGCTTCATTCTCTTCTCTTCTTGCCACAACTCCCTTACTATTAATTCATTCTGATATTCGAATTCACACTTATACGCTCCTTTATATGATCCTTCTCCTGCTGAAGTGAAGGGACTTATCCTTCTCTGGCTTATGTATCAAAGCCGGCAAGCAACTACGAAGGGATTGATTAGTTCAACTAAGGGTGCCTCCATCTCATCTAACTCTTTCTCATAGAACTCTGGCTGCTGAACTCACTACTACAGTTACTTGCCTCTCCTTGCCTTTCTTTATAGTAGTCTTTCTTTTGAGTAGTTTCATTGCCTATTTCCACGCCCCTCATATGTGAATTATACTTCTAAGGAAACTCAGTAAGGCAATTCAGTTATAAGTAATTATTAGAAGCTATAAGTAAGGCAATAAAGGTATCCAAGAAATTGTATATCCCCTCGGTAAGGGAAGAAAGATCTGACTTAGTTGACTTTCACCGATTAGAGTATAGCTTACTTTCCCAATTACTTATGGGCAGAAGAATGATGGTATCAACCCCCGGAATACTGCATTTCAGGAGTGGTGAGTGGACTGAACACTGCAAGAATAACCGCCAAGTAACTACTCGACAAGAAAGCCAGTACTACCAGAAGTCACCAACAACTTATTATAGAGGCGTGCCTCTTAGATGAAAGTATGAGACAAACTACAACTACAAAGGCAAAGAAAACAATAAAGCAGGCAATTAGAGTCGACACCGCGCCTCAGAAAGACCACTTGGACCACTATACAGACACAGTAGAAGAAAACCAATCTCACTTATATATATAGGAGAACTTCCTTAAGTACTGAGTTGTGCTGCGCCTAGTAGGGGTCCCGTTTTGCCTATCAAACTAATGGAGCCTTGTAGAATTCTGTTTCATTCTCACTTGTCTTACTCAAGCTTATAAGTCATACTCTTATCCTTCTTTCTCTTACTCTTATCTTTGAAAGTTGCTAGGGTCGGGTAGGCTTCAGTGCTTTTGTTTACTGACTTTCTTGTTAGGGTAGTGACCACTGGAGAATTGCCTGTTCCAGGGCGAGGTAGAGTGGAAAGGAAAGTTTAGGGTGGCTGGGTAGCTGGGTGTTATCCCATTTTCATAGTACAATTTCTCTGTGTCTCTCTCTCCTCTCGTTATGCCGCGACTTCCTTACATTCTTTTATGCCCAAGTGCGAGGCTTCCACTGGTTAGTATATAGAATCGGTTATGTCATGAATAGCCTATATAGTATGGTATGGTCCGGGGAGTCTGGTATGCTCCGGTGCATTTACAGAATTCAAATATACAAAAAGAAAGAACGGTCGGTGTGGGAACTATATAAGAATGAAGTTTGATGTGTATTTTCAGAATTCCCTGAGTGAGCCCGGAAAGGGAGGTGTTTTAACAAGAAAGAGGGAAACCCATTAGTAAGTTGTCTTGTTAGGAGCTATACTTTTGATGTATATTAGGCTGTTTGTGCCGATGTATTGGTTGCTCATTGGTTTAACTACTCCTTCTTCCGTGTACCTACTCATGGGCTACCCATTGGTGTATTGGTTTACTGCATGAGTGATAATAATAATAAGTAATTGGACTAGCGCTAACAATAAGCAAACTACCCTATAATAAAGTCACTAACTACTATGGGAATCAAACAACGATTGATGAAACTTCGATTCTTTAAGCTACTGATCTAGAGCCTTACTCGTCGGGGAGTCAACTCGGCTTCGGCTTCTTAATAAGATCAAACTCGAACAGGACAACTACTACTGGACTAACACCCGAACCCACTTCTTTACTTATAGCTTCAAAGCCTCTCCTCTGACTCTTTGAACTAAGGCTTTCAGCACCTTTCCTTTCCTTTACCTTTCAAGCTTACTTTACTCTTTCCTATTACTCTATTCTTGTTGGCTTTCTTATGTAGGATCAAGTTTGGATATCACCTCTTTTCTCATGCCCACTACTGGGTTAAGTAGAAAGTCCGTAAGAAATAAGATGCTTTACCTGAATGACATTCCTTATCTCTCGGCCAAAGGTGGTGCCAGGGTTTGGGATGCCCTCACTTCCTCTCCTACTCCGGAACTATCACCGGGCGCTTGGATATACATTCCTTGCTTCTATGACCGTGAAAACATATACGAAGACAGTTAAGCTCCAAAAAACAGGACTTGTAATGAAAAGAGTGGAGCGGCCCTGCCGCGCAACGTTAGTAGTTGCTTGGCCTATTGCGGGTCAGATGGCAAGGAAAAAGGCTAAACCGAGTTTCCTCTTTGAAAGAAATCAATCCACCAAGCGACTAGGGGCAGGGTTAAGGGAATAAAGTACTGGCTTATATATAAGCCTTAAGGGAATGTGCGGGAAGGGCAGAAAGATCAGACTTAGTTTCAATAGAAGGGAAAGATCTGACTTAGTGGAAAGAGCCATAGAGGGATAGGGATATCCTAAGTGACTTTCGAGTCTACCAGATCAGATGCTTTTCAATTTCAATCTCATTCTGCAATTAGATGAGATGCTCTAGTCCAGAGGAAAGGTAGGCGCGCTTGGAGCTTCTCAATGGAATTCTTCACTAAAGTTAGATGTTATTGGTTTCATTTCATTCTCCACTGCGGAAGTCAAGTATCCAGGAGTTGGCGCGGAAGCATAAGATGGATATGGATCTTAAGTGGGATAAGGATCTTAAGTGGGATAAGGATCCGGAGAAGAATTCGAAGATGTGGAATTAGATTCAAAAGATGGGTAAGCTGTTTATTGACTTCTTTCTACGCCTGAGCTCACTAACGCCGATGAAGAACAGTAGTTGTTGCTAAGTAGACTTGGCCATCCGTGGTTGCTTGTCGGACTCGGTAACAACAGGTTAACACATATTAATGGAGTTTTGCCCAATTCTGGCTTTTTGAGTAGTAGCTTGGTGGCTTAAACAACGAAAAGGGGTTGGTTGTTACTTCTTGTCTTCTTGTTCGCCCTGTTCCACTTTCAGAATAGTATTGCAGGTCTTACTGCTCGACCTATAACTACTCGATCCGATCTAATTCCTTTGCAGGCTTTGGAGTGTCCTGTTACCAGATTGATCTTCCATACTCGGTATCTAAAATGACGGACTAATCTTTATATGTGAGTAACCATCTAGATGAAATTCCTGGAATGGTTCAATGCTGTTGTTTGATACCTTGGAGCCAGATAAACAAGTACTACGCCTGCTCCACTCTTTCTATTACAATAGATGTATTCTGGAGCCTCACTCGGTCTAGATGTTGCTGTATCAGGGGAGAAGAAGAGACTTATATATACCGGCAAGCGGATAGCTTTACTTTTGGATAAGTGGGGGCGCCAAGCTACTACTACATTTTGGTGTTCGTGAGATAGAAGAGGTAACTAACCATGTGCTCCTTCTGTTCGTATTTAAGATTATTACAGTTCCTGCTCCTAGGTGCGTGGTTTAATTAATTCCACTACAAGAATGGGTTCCACTACAATAATGAGTTCAACTACAAGAGGAGCTAGTTCCACGCCCCTACCACCCCTTTTCGCTTCGTTTAGGTTCAACTCCTCTATAGTGATATGGTTAATGGAAATAACCCCCTTTTTCAATGCATTTTGCCTAAGAGCATTCCCGCTCATCTAACGTTGTAATTAGACGCCCTTTAATCACATATCAGCAGTCGGCGCAGGGCAGCTAGCACCATTGAGGGAAAGGAAGCAACCCTTTAATCACATATCGGAACCAACATATACTAATACTGATTCCATTCCACCTGTACTATACTTATATAAACCCTTTCTCCACCTGTACTATACTTATATAAGCCCTTTCATAGAAGGGACCCTCTCTCTACATTATGATTCTTTACAACCCAATCCCGGAAAGCTGGGTTGGCGCTTCAAGGAGAAAGAATGGAATTTGGCTTTCTTCAGGCAGGGAAAGAATATGACGTGCACATCATCTAAAGTAGGGGACATGATTGAAACAAGTACTGTGGTAAAGCTGTGATAGGACTGAATCTACCCGTTCATCCAATAAAGAGAAGAACCTAAATAGACCCATAGCAGCAATGGGCACAGTTATAGAATCCATTGATTATTTACCGGCCTTTATGACCTTAGGCCTGCTCGATGGAATTAACCATAGCAATTGGCTGGCACAGTTATAGAATATATTGATTATTGCCCGGCTAACGCACTCTCCAAAGCTCTCACCTCTTAGCCTAAAAAAGCGCTCTATTCGCTTAGCCTAAAAAAGCACTATTCGCCGTCTCACTTGAAAACGAAAGCTGTTACCGATCCCTTGATCATATCAAAAAGAGCTATTCGCATTCGCGCCTCACTTGAAAACTAAGGCTGTTACCGATCCCTTGATCATAGTTAGTATATCGAATATAATTGAGCCCCTACTTACTAAATATCAGAATTATTACACCCAATAATAGAGACTAGCTGATTGAGTTCGCCATCGTCCCCATCACTACATTATATCCCGTTACCCTGACTCTAACCATTCTATCCCTTTACCCTGACTCTAACATATGATCTGTGGCCTGATTCACCCACATGGAAAGTGCTTTTTTCGCTTCTTTCACCCTAATCCTTTAATCACATATCTTCACACGAACCCAATACACTAGGAAGAGTTTCCGTCAAGCAAGGAATCCTTACCACACTTACTAGTTCGGATACCGGCGTAGACTGTGATGAATCGAGTGAGCAGTATATTATATGAATATGAAATAGTTAGTTCCTGAACACAGGACTTATTATAACAATTCCTTTCTTTTACAGTTATGTAGTACTCATGTTTCCTCTCATTAGAACATATTTCTGGAGTTCCCTCCGATTCTAGCTTTTGTCACTCCACTTTGTCTACGTAGCTTGTCGTCTTGTCTGGTGGATCGAGTACTAACATAAAAACAAGTCATTCACCAGTGCCTAATCAAACTAAATCCAAAAGCTAACAAGGATGAAATGCAAAAGGAAGGTTCGGAACAATCAATTGAATTCTTTATTCCCGGGGGCCGTTCCCATTCTGCCTTTCCTGTCTATCGGTATGTCCCTCCTTGGTTTTATTCTATATCTTAGAACGAATATTCTTTATTGGAACTGTTATCCATCAAACCGCTATTACTGTATTTGATTCGAAAAATGCCTATAGACCCCCTGGCTCCTCATTCTTTAGCTGCTGATCCGCGTCCTTGTTTTAAGTATGGAACTGCCGCCTTGCATTCCTGTGTATCAGACCTTAGTTGTTAGTTGCAAACTGACCTTCTCGATATCAATTCTGGAGTTTGGGCTTCGACCTGCCTATCCTTGCCTTTCAACTGAAGGGTGCCAATTCGCCGTGTAAACTCAGAACTAGTGCTTTGAACTCTTAAGCTACCGATCTCATACCTGTAGTTGTACCAGAACTGCCCTCCTTTCTTTAATGAATTACCTATCTTTGATTCTTTCACTAAGGGGAAAGGAACGAAAACAGGTATACGAACACAGGACTTGTTTAAAACTAGCGGAGAAAGGAACGAAAACAGGCGGACACAGGACTTGTAACAACTTTAGCCGAGCAAACAGGACTTGGTTCTGATGCTTACTAGTGGAATTCTTATCTTATACTATAGCTGCGGGGAATTTCTACCTGAGTGTTAGGATCGGAGTGGGATCGGAGCTCTTCTGTTCTCTTATATATAAGATATAATGAAAGTGAAATGAAAGTCCTAATTCCGGTAGATGAGCCATAACAGTATTAGTTTACTTTGGTAGATGAGCCATAACTTTCTTTGTTGACAGCAGGGTTGTAGTCCTGTTCGAGTGAGAGTTTCAGACCGGTCCCTTAGTTACGGAAGTAGGGATGCAGTGAAGCAAGGAGAGTTATCAGAGCAATCCAATCCATAGTTCTTAAAGAAGAAAGTATCGGCTTTGAGGCTAGGCAGAAGCACTAACTGAGTGGAGTTCAAAGAGACAGAGTTAGGTTGTTTTAGGGTCAAGAGTACAGAGCCATTGTTGAGGCCGGGTCGGATGCTCAAACATTAGATTAGAGGTTGGGTGCCAGTACTGTAGTATACGCTTGTCTCCTCTCTTTATTATGTAGTTAATTCCTTTCTTTGCCTTTGTAGTAGTTGATTGAGTTAGATGAGCCAGAGTCAAGGTAGGCGTTAACACTAGAGGTGGGGTTCGCTAGTGGGCAAGCGAGTAGGTTCTTTCTAAAGAATAGAGTTTGAGAGTATACTTAACACCTTAGGAATTGAGAAACAAAGGCGAAAACAAAGAGAGATTTATCATGTACCTACTCAGTACAGACACAGTAGAGAAATAGTAGGGGAAATTCTATATTATCTTTATATAGTAAACCAGAAGAAACAGAATTAGGATATAGGTTAGGTTAGAGATAGAAGCAGGAGCTAGATCAGATACTTAATTAAGTACAGGCGAGGAAGCTATAAGTACTAAAGTCTCGGTTGAAGCTGCCCTAAGCCAAAGGAGAAGTCAAAGCAGTAGCTCTAGGTCGAGGCCTCTATAAGAAGTAGGTTCGGTTGTTGGCTTTCACACCGGATTGAACAGTAGGAGTGAGTTCCAAAGTAGAAAGGGCTAGTCGCTTCAGTAAACAGTGAATAGAGATTCGTACCAATGCTTAGTATTTGTAGGAGAGTATTTGAAACTGTTCCCTTATTCTTATTAGTTGACAGAGCCGAGCCTGTAGTTTTAGAGTTGAATCCCAAACAAGTAGTACTGGCTAAGTAGACGAAGCTATCAAAAATCCCGGTAGTAAGGGTAGGGGCTAAGAATTCCAGTAGTAAGGGTAGGGGCTAAGAATTCCACTCAGTAGTAACAGATTGGTAGTCAAAGAATAAAACTCAGTAGTAACAGTAGAGGTGTACTTAGTTGGAGGCTTTGAGGCAGGGTGCTTAGTTAGAGGCTTTTCAACAGGAATGGGAGCCTTGTTTCCGGGGTTTAGTGACAGTGACTAGGCGGGTTCTTGATAAATACTGAGTTGAATCCCTTGTTTCATCAGTAGTAGTGGACAGAGTAGTGAAAGGCTTTACCGAGTCTACGGAATGAATCTCTTTGGGTAGTGAAATCCCCAACCAGTATAGTAGTCGAGCCATAGTTGAGGTCGGAAAGGGAATCAAGATCTTACGTAGTTTCAATTGACAGAGCAAGAGAGGGCAGGGTTGGGAAAACTTGCTTTGTCGTCAACTCGGGCTTCGAATTAGATACAAAGGACAGGTCTTCTTCTCTGGATAAGGTATTTAATGAAACAACTCTATTCTTGTCTCCTGTAAGCTCCTATAGTGCATTTATGACTACAATCTTTATGGTCAAGAGAAGCAAGCGGTATAGTCTAATAGCCTTCTTCAGCCTTACCTTCACCTTAATGGCACATTTATTGAGCATCCTTGATATAAGAAACCCTAAAAGCTGTTGAAATGAATTGACTAGCGGCAGGAGCGGAGCCCAAAACCCAATAATGAATTAGGCGCAACAAGTCCTTTGTTCATGGCTGAAGGGAGAGTTTAGTAGGTTTCGTCAAGTTCAAGTAAAGTAGCAAGCGCTAAGTAGACCAAATCGGATACAGTTGACAGTATTGTTCCAGAAGCCTCATGCCCGGATGAAGCAGCAGATGGAAAGTATCAACTCTATAAGAAGAATAAGCTATAGAAGGATCAGTTTCAAGTGGTGTTGGCGATGAGAGAAGTTATGTTCGACACTTGAATCAATTCTATACCAGGAGGCAATTCCAGTTATTGTTGTTGGAGACGAGTATCCTTCTGTTCGAGTTAAAGTCTTAGACAAGTTGCTACTGCTGACCTCTTACTTGAGAAACCGACAAGCCAAGCAAGCACCCTTCCTCTCTTAAAGGGCACAAAGGTCAAGCCTACCACAACAGAGCTCGGTGTTGGGTCAATTAGGCCATAGGCCGAGTTCGGGTAAGAAGATAGTAGTCCTGTTCGAGTGTGAGTTTCATCCCATCCCGGTAGTACTGGGGCGTAGTAGTCCTGTTTCATATGTACTTGTTGGGTCGGCTAGGGAAGCAGTTTAGTAGGTAGACTTAATGATCAGTAGCTCCGGTAGAAGAGCAAGAAAGCAGATCACTTTATTAGTTGACTCCGGAGAGGCAAGGAAGCAGAAGTTCCAAGAGAAGAAGCGGCTTTGGAATGAGATTTAGCTGTTAGCAATCTGCCGAGGTATACCTATGACTAGCCAAGCCAAGCCTGAGTTCAAAGAGACTAGACTGCCCTTTACTATGAATTTGAATGTATCCAAGAGAAAACAGCCCTTCTTTACTATGAATTTGAATGTATCCAAGAGAAATCAGAATAAGCTAGATCAGTCAGTTCTGAGGTAGGTTGGGGCAATCATCTAGTAGCAATAGTAGGAGTTAGTTCCAAAGTCATTATATAAGAAAGATCGGAGCAGGAGGAGAGGTCAGCTACCAGGTAAGAGGTCTGCTAACGGGTCTGTCTGGTCTTCAAGGGAAGTTGAGTTTGGTGCTTACGCTCCTAGTAGATACGAGTTGGGGCAGGGCATTGAACAGTACTGTAGTTGCTTATACGCTCAT
>NW_027020526.1:20000-27323 GCF_036884655.1 Musa acuminata AAA Group
TTAGTTCCAGTTTGAAGCTTAACCCATAGGAGTGGTAGAGCAGGAAATAAGCCGGCGATAAAGGAGTGGTAGAGCAGGAAATAAGCCTAAGATAAAGGAGCGGTAACGCAGCTAAAGAGCAAGATTGATTACCCAGAGAGTAAGGCTTAAGGTCCTTTTAGTTGAAGTTTGATCCAATGTTAGGGTAGCTGGGTCTGGTGAGATAACTAGTAAGGCTTTGGGACGGTATTGTCAGTTTGCAAACGAGCGAGTAAGGATCAGGTTCAGTAACTATAGCCTGAAAAAAGAAGTGGAGCGGGCCTATAATACAGTAAAGTAAGGTACTAACTCGAGCTACAGGATGAGATAGAGCAGTATCGGTTCTATAGTCAGGAGAGTCAGAATTCTAGAAGGTAGAGGCGGGCTCGGAGGAAGGAGAGGTAGTTTGAAACCTCGGATAGGTAGAATAATAGGTAGTAGAGTAAGCCCGAGCTACAGTAAAGTGAAGTAAGACTAGTGGCTGAGCTAAAGAAAGAGAAACGGGAGTTTTGGTTTGAAACACTAAAGTTCAAGAATGCGGCCGAGGAGTAAAAGCCCCATATCTCTGTAAGTAATCCTCTGCTCTGCTGATGGGGCTCGCGCGAACCTAATTGTTGTGATCCGTTAGCTGTACCATAGGCATTGAAGAGCTCTTTCCACAGGAATGGCATAAGTATATTAAGAAGCATATGAGGCAATGTTTGTTTGCAAATCTGTGGTGTATGATAGTAGGCAAGGACAAGCTAGTAGGGGCGAAAGCAAGGTGCTAAGAGCCTAGGAATCAGAATCCAAATAAGTAATGTCAGTTTTAAAACGAGGAAAGCAAGAGTGGGATCAGTGGTATAAATCCTTGTTATAGGGGTGGGTCTTGTTGGCATTGATTCAAGTATTAGAAGCACCAGTGGAAACCCGAGTTCTTAGTTGCTGTCTTAGAAGCTGCAGTTTGATCCTCTGTTTCGAGTTCAATGATTTTTCATTTGAATCTAATGCTCTTACTGGCGCTACTCTGTATTCTATCCATTAAATACGCTATTCGGAAATCCGTATTCATTCTCTATATTATGAGTCAAAGCCTTAATGCCGCTAGGTCCATTCTGAAAAGCTTTAGTTATCAGCGAGGAGCCGAAGCTTTAACCAAGAGGCAATAAGTATTAAACAAACAAGTCAGGCTTCAATTTCCGGGTGCCAGACTAACCTCTGAGAGGCCTGGGTCAGACTATAAGTCAGGGCAATAAGGCTTGCCATGTTGAATAACTAATAAGCCTCTAACTCGAACTAACAGATGAAGCTAACGAGGGGAAGTTTGAAGCTAGCTAACAATAAGGCTGACAATCGAACATCAGAAGTAGCGGAAGGAGTATAATAAACTCCGCAAACAAGCAAGAATGAAATAAGTAAGTATAAGGCTTCCACTTTCATATCAGAATTCAAATAAGTAGTATAAGTTTTCAACAGTGGGCTAAGGAATGCCAGTAGGGAGTGCCAGAAAAAGAGACAGGATTGGTGGTTTCCGTTTTCGCCAAGTAACGGCCAAGCTACAACTACTATAGAGGTTTAGTTCTTTATCGCCACTTTCCAGCCCCATACCACTACCAAAATGAGTCTTATACAGATATGAGTTATCTTCTGTATTTACTACTCCGTGGGTTATGCCCGATAGTTAGTAATTGAAGAAGAAAAGTGAGCATAGCAAGCCTATTTGTAAGTAGCTCGCTTCTTTTTAGTAGTCACTCAATTCCTGTGCACTAGAGAATCGAACAGTGCCTAATTACTTTAACTCAAAACTAGTACTTACACTAAGGAACCGGAATCTGACTTTATTGCCTTGCCTATGAGCCTGCTACTCCCGTTTTAAGCCCAAGACTACCTTATAGAATTCTCCAACCATCACTTCACTTTAACTACTATCAGTAGAGATGGAACAAGCGCTAACAAGACCTGAGCTAGCAACCGGGAATTCAAATACGAGCTCTAATACTTGAACTAATAACTGGGCTATCAACTGTGCACAACGAGGCTAAAACACTGCACAAAGAAACAAGGAATACAACCAACGACAACAAGTCTGACTTGACTGCATCTCGTTCCGCTACTATGCACACAACTATAAGATTTGGAGTTGTTCTTTTCATTCTCCAACTACTGATACCAAGGCTACCTTTCTTTGCTTTCGTTCTCAATACCTCGTTTATTGGTCTGTTACTAATTACTTCAATCAAGCTCGTAGGCAGGAAAGAAATACAAGTAGGCAGGAAAAGTCTAGATCATTCTTATGTACCTGCTCAGTAGACACACAGTATACAAAAAGCACTATCCAAATCTCTCTTCTTAATATAGGATTACATTTAGGATGCAACTCGACCGAAGTGTTACCGATTCAATCTAAACCCTCATTAGTACACCTCGCCTCAAAGCTTCTTCTGCTTAGGATTTGGATCCATCTTCTAATCCTTCTCCTACTCAAGAGACTCCTTTCAGTGAAAGTAGGCGAAAAGGATTGAGCTATAGCTATCTAAACAAGTGAATTGAGTTGAGTGCACGGTTGCTTTAAGGTAAAGGTTCGACAAGGGTCTATAGGTTCGACTACTTGTTTGAAGTTTGTCATATGGTGAGCTAGATAGTAAGCCTACCAATCAGTAGCTTCAGAATTGAACTCATAAGTCACAGACTAAAGGCATTGGTATCAATTCCCTGATGTAAGGTATCAATTACAGAATTGACCTCAGTAGTCGGAATAACACTAACGCGCTACATTAGTAGTAGCTTGTTGAATCAAACTAGAAACAAGAAACTACTAGCTAAGAATGAAACCGGTGCTATAGCTACACTCGGCGCAGACTAAGAATGCAGCCAGGTCAGGGTTTTTAGCTCGCTACCGTTTAACTCAACTCCTACCGCGGCACGTTAGTAGCAAAAACAACACTGCCGCTACACTTACTATGTTACTTGGCGGTCATTAGTAGTTGCTTGGTGAATCAACCCAGTGCTATAGCTACGTAGACTCAGAACCAACCTAGGTAGTTTCAGAATTCCACTCTACAAGCATAGACTGGAGCTCAGTAGTAACAGGATTCGTTTTCGGGGCGGGAAGCTAGAATGCAACCACTAACAAAAAGAAGCAAACCAGCACTACCTGCTTTCAGTCTTAACCATGTCTCCAAACCTGCCTCTCTTTACTACTCCGAGCCTTCAAGTAGGAATTGCAGAATAGAACTAAGTAGTTTAAGAATGAAGCAAGGAAGTCACAAATCTGTATCAGAATGAACTAGTGGGTAACAGGTACTGGTGCCGGTCGGTGAGCTAGTGGGTATAAGCCTTGTTAGCTAACTTATAGAATTGAACTAAGAGGTATAAAACCTTAACTCCCCACAGAGGCAACTAGAATGACACTACTGAAACTAAGAATGGAATGGAATTGGCACTGAGGAAACTAGAAAGTCGGAATGCAACTAATAAGTAGGAGTGCCTTATAGTAAGTTATTGACACTCACAACTAGTAATTTCAGAATGTCCCTAAGGAGTGGCCAAGCAACGTCTTCCACCCTTGCCCAATACGGAATTTCTTTCTTTCCAACCAAGTACCCGACCTCTCTGGCAACCATCCCTATTAGTACTAGACACTGGCAACAAAACCCTCATTCATATCCTAACTTACCTAGCTATAGCTGAAGAATTCCACTCAGAACTTCCCGCTTCCCTTGATGGTTCCTTCCCTTGACTCTCTATCCTCAGGCTCTTTGGTGACTTCTTTATATAATACCTAGTGAATGTTTACTTCTTTCTATCATACCCAAGCCCAGGTACTAGGTTAGTGACTTATTTCTATCATACCCAAGCCCAGGTACTGGGTTAGTGACTTCTTTCTATCATACCCGAGCCCAGCTCATGATTCTGCTTCAAACTATGTTGCTTCTATCTTTCTCAACATTCTCCTATATGAAGTTCCATTGGGTTTCATATACTGTCTCGGTATAGCGTAAAGATCACTCGTTTATCACCTGTTTTTCATCATCGGAAAGGCTCACTGCCGCGTAACATGAGTAGTTACTTGGCGGCTATTATGCCAATGTTAAGTCTACTCTATTCTTTATAAAGAAACTAATAGCTTCCCTTTCCACTCTAACTACTGTTCCCTTCCCGCACATGATGATTCTTATTCTCGAACTTCCAACTTTCCCTTTAGGCTGTTTAGCATTCAGTCTCTTCTGGAACTCGAATGGCCTGTTCGACTTTCCTTCCCGCTTACCCATACCTCTACCTACAACAACAAAGGTCAAAAGCCAAGCACGCAAAGTCAAAGGTAGCTGCTGGGCCTGGCAATACTTATAGCTTCAGAATGAATTGATTCTTTGGGAGCAAACATCGAAGAAAATAATGGAAGTTGATTCCTGTTCGAGTGTAATCATAGATAGAATCACTGGTTAAGCCTGTATAGTAGACATATTCCATAATTGGAAGTAAACAACACGCCTGCCTATTAAATACTTATTCACAAACTAACTTACACTACTCCCTTTGGACAGTGCCACAATTCTCTTCTGAAGATTGTTTCCTCAGTGCCAGTTCTCTTTCTTACTTAGTTAGCTTTGGAACCAATGACAATTCTTCTATCAATTATTGCTTTAGCTGGCAGCGATGGCTACAGTTTCATTAGAACAGAGACCTTGGACGAGGGTGCAGGCTAAGGTACAGCTGGGCTAGGTTTGGTTTGAAACAAGCAATACAATCAATCATTAGTATACACAGACCAATAAGTGAGTGAAATACACAGAACTCGGCTAAGTAGGAGAATAAATCCGGGGCCAGATTAGCAAACATACTAAACGAACTAGCGAGTAATCAAATAAAGTCGTTAAGGACAGAGAATGAAAGTCGTTAAGGACAGAGAATTCCAGCTAGCTCAATTCATGATATCAAAAACACCCGAGTATATTGTAGAGAAAGGGTCGGTCTTTCTTTATGCCTGAAGTGAGATCAAGGCCGGAGTGCTGTTCTGTTCGATCGACTGAGGAAGACTCGAGTTCTCTTAGTATGTGACATCGAGAAGAATCCATCCTACCTAAAAAGAGCTGTGCTGTGGAGACAGGCTAACGTGCTGTGGAGACAGGCTCACCTATCGACAGGAAAGATTCAATCTGGGGGCAGTAACTCTGGTTAGAATCCCCGTTTTCTTACTTAAAGCATAGGTTCCCCTACTACCTATTTCTCCCCTACTCAGTTGCTCTACTCCGGATGCTTTATCTTCTCTTGAGCTAGTCCTGTGCCCTTAATTAATGCACCTGTTTTCGGCTGACTTTGGCACTCGTTCACTTACCGCTTAACCTCTTCGTTCTAGATACACGATTCTCTAAGACAAACGGATGCAACTGATTGACACCTCGCTTCAAAGCCAGTAATAGCATATGATCCAGAACTGTTACTGGCAATTCTGCTGCAGACAATACTAGAACTCCCCTTTGCGCAGATTATTCCACCGTGAGAAAGATAAGATGAGGATGAAGATATCTAGAAGGTTGTATAGAAACAAAGTCAATACATAGCTTCCCTTTCCCTTTCTGATTCCCCGACAAGAACTCGACTTGCAGAACTGTTTGCTGAAGATCCATCTTATTTACGAAATTATTAACTAGTCTTCTGATCTTACTGCAACAGCCAATAACCTCTCTACGCAACGACAAGGAGTCGGGACAATGACTTCATAGCTGAGGAGCTAAAGCCTACTTCACCGTTACTTCAGACTTAATGGCAACTTCCACCTCTTCCCCAAGAATGACTTGTTCTATATAATACCCCTTTACTTGAACTTATGAATTCCATTGAATCTTTAGAGGCGAGCGCAGAGTAAAGAAATACGGATCTTTCTTGCTATGAAGATATCTGATAACTCGCATAAAAAGCAACAAATCATTCCACAACTCTCGCCTTAGCACTGGACGACTTGTTTCTTGGGCCCAAGTCCTTTATTCATGGCGATAGGAGTAATCTTCCTCTCGACAATACAAATGACTTTCAACCTTACGAAACCTACAAGGAAAGCCCCATTAATATACTTACTTAACAAGGAAAGCCCCATTAATATACTGACTGATTCCTTAGCAATAGACCCCCGAGGTAGAGGACACGGATGACACTCTGGAAATAGCATCTTAAGTTGTCGACTCAACGGAAACTATCCTTTCTTCATTGTGGCGTTATTACATCTTCTGTCTTTTGGAACTAGGTAGAGACCAGACCAGTATTCCTTACTTTATTATACAAGTAATATACCTTTTTCGAATGGAGCTTCCTCTACCTTTGTCTTGATCTTTACCTTCTCATTTACCCTCAACAGCATGAAAAGATCCTCCGCAGTGATTCGTTAAAGGATTTGCATTCACGCTCGCTCGGTTTTTGTTCATCCCCAAAGGAGAGAAGCCCCGCATTAATAAGAAAGATGGATTTTCTACTTTCAGCATTAAGAAGATGGATTCTTTACTTTCGATTTTAGCGCCGTGGAGTTATCGAGGCTGTGTCCAACAACATTGTAATGATAGCTGCATCGGGCATTCTCATCATACCATGCTGCTGGGTATGGAGGGTGAAACGGCTCTACATAGACAGGGGCTACTAAATGGTTTTTCAGCAACGGGAGGGTAGAGTTCTGTGTATGACATCGGGATGGGGTTTCATTTTCGCCTTAGCAGCTATGGCTTTGGTGGTCGTGGATTGCTTGGTGACGAACCTGACTGAGATGGCCGATAGAGGTTATGAGTTTCTGCGTATGTTCGAGGAACGGAATTGATTAGTTGCAGACTGATATTGCGGGCTTCCCCTTCTTTTCTTTTAGGAGGTCCGACACGTTTGGTGCTTGTGGTTTATACTTCCATTCTTCCACTTTGGATAGCTGTCTCTAGAATTCTTCCATTCTTCCACTTTGGATAGCTGTCTCTAGAATTCTTCCATTCTTCCACTTTGGATAGCTGTCTCTAGAATTTCTCCCGATATTACCATATACTCTAAGCTTTTGGTAGCACTTCCCAAGAGCTTTACCGGTGAAGGGTATTCACAAACATTACTGTTATCTCCTTTTCCGTCAAAGGCGGCTGAACTTGAGCAGCTAGATCTCGCCATCGTTGGGCATACTCTTAGAATTCTTCGGTCGACTTCTTCTCTATGTTCTGGAGTGAAAGCTCAATCCAAGACATGCTGGAGCCATGTCGACCACATGCTTGTATTGTACCATAAAGGAACGAGCCAAATCTTGCCCAGTAGTAGATGAGCGAACGATCTAACTTAACATACCATTTCCATGCTGATCCCGATAAG
>NW_027020527.1:17500-20000 GCF_036884655.1 Musa acuminata AAA Group
GGTTCCAGGGTGCTGAGATGGCTGACATTTTGCTCCGCTCACGACGGTCACCGCGCGACGCAAGAACAGCCCAAAAACAGGCCAAAACGGCCCAAAAACGGGCCAAAACTGGCCATTTTTGGCTGCGCGAGCGAGCAGCGAGCGGCGGACAGCGAGCGAAGCGAGAGGCATCACCGTCCCTGCTATACGAAAGCCCCATCCAGCCCTGTGCCACCCGGGGGGTTCCAGGGTGCTGAGATGGCTGACATTTTGCTCCGCTCAAGATGGTCACCGCGCAACGCAAAAACAGGCCAAAAACTGGCCAAAACGGGCCAAAACTGGCCATTTTTGGCTGCGCGAGCGAGCGGCGAGCGGCGGACAGCGAGCGAAGCGAGAGGCAGCACCGTCCCTGCTATACGAAAGCCCCATCCAGCCCTGTGCCACCCGGGGGGTTCCAGGGTGCTGAGATGGCTGACATTTTGCTCCGCTCACGACGGTCACCGCGCGACGCAAGAACAGGCCAAAAACTGGCCAAAACGGCCCAAAAACGGGCCAAAACTGGCCATTTTTGGCTGCGCGAGCGAGCGGCGAGCGGCGGACAACGAGCGAAGCGAGAGGCAGCACCATCCCTGCTATACGAAAGCCCCATCCAGCCCTGTGCCACCCGGGGGGTTCCAGGGTGCTGAGATGGCTGACATTTTGCTCCGCTCACGACGGTCACCGCGCGACGCAAGAACAGCCCAAAAACAGGCCAAAACGGCCCAAAAACGGGACAAAACTGGCCATTTTTGGCTGCGCGAGCGAGCGGCGAGCGGCGGACAGCGAGCTAAGCGAGAGGCAGCACCGTCCCTGCTATACGAAAGCCCCATCCAGCCCTGTGCCACCCGGGGGGTTCCAGGGTGCTGAGATGGCTGACATTTTGCTCCGCTCACGACGGTCACCGCGCGACGCAAGAACAGGCCAAAAACAGGCCAAAACGGCCCAAAAACGGGCCAAAACTGGCCATTTTTGGCTGCGTGAGCGAGCAGCGAGCGGCGGACAGCGAGCGAAGCGAGAGGCATCACCGTCCCTGCTATACGAAAGCCCCATCCAGCCCTGTGCCACCCGGGGGGTTCCAGGGTGCTGAGATGGCTGACATTTTGCTCCGCTCAAGATGGTCACCGCGCAACGCAAAAACAGGCCAAAAACTGGCCAAAACGGGCCAAAACTGGCCATTTTTGGCTGCGCGAGCGAGCGGCGAGCGGCGAACAGCGAGCGAAGCGAGAGGCAGCACCGTCCCTGCTATACGAAAGCCCCATCCAGCCCTGTGCCACCCGGGGGGTTCCAGGGTGCTGAGATGGCTGACATTTTGCTCCGCTCACGACGGTCACCGCGCGACGCAAGAACAGGCCAAAAACTGGCCAAAACGGCCCAAAAACGGGCCAAAACTGGCCATTTTTGGCTGCGCGAGCGAGCGGCGAGCGGCGGACAGCGAGCGAAGCGAGAGGCAGCACCGTCCCTGCTATACGAAAGCCCCATCCAGCCCTGTGCCACCCGGGGGGTTCCAGGGTGCTGAGATGGCTGACATTTTGCTCCGCTCACGACGGTCACCGCGCGACGCAAGAACAGCCCAAAAACAGGCCAAAACGGCCCAAAAACGGGACAAAACTGGCCATTTTTGGCTGCGCGAGCGAGCGGCGAGCGGCGGACAGCGAGCGAAGCGAGAGGCAGCACCGTCCCTGCTATACGAAAGCCCCATCCAGCCCTGTGCCACCCGGGGGGTTCCAGGGTGCTGAGATGGCTGACATTTTGCTCCGCTCACGACGGTCACCGCGCGACGCAAGAACAGCCCAAAAACAGGCCAAAACGGCCCAAAAACGGGCCAAAACTGGCCATTTTTGGCTGCGCGAGCGAGCAGCGAGCGGCGGACAGCGAGCGAAGCGAGAGGCATCACCGTCCCTGCTATACGAAAGCCCCATCCAGCCCTGTGCCACCCGGGGGGTTCCAGGGTGCTGAGATGGCTGACATTTTGCTCCGCTCAAGATGGTCACCGCGCAACGCAAAAACAGGCCAAAAACTGGCCAAAACGGGCCAAAACTGGCCATTTTTGGCTGCGCGAGCGAGCGGCGAGCGGCGAACAGCGAGCGAAGCGAGAGGCAGCACCGTCCCTGCTATACGAAAGCCCCATCCAGCCCTGTGCCACCCGGGGGGTTCCAGGGTGCTGAGATGGCTGACATTTTGCTCCGCTCACGACGGTCACCGCGCGACGCAAGAACAGGCCAAAAACTGGCCAAAACGGCCCAAAAACGGGCCAAAACTGGCCATTTTTGGCTGCGCGAGCGAGCGGCGAGCGGCGGACAGCGAGCGAAGCGAGAGGCAGCACCGTCCCTGCTATACGAAAGCCCCATCCAGCCCTGTGCCACCCGGGGGGTTCCAGGGTGCTGAGATGGCTGACATTTTGCTCCGCTCACGACGGTCACCGCGCGACGCAAGAACAGGCCAAAAACTGGCCAAAACGGCCCAAAAACGGGACAAAACTGGC
>NW_027020528.1:0-27478 GCF_036884655.1 Musa acuminata AAA Group
CAACCAATGACGTGCCAGAATGTCAATTCGCGTTGTAATAATTGTCTAGATCGGAGTAGAGTTTTGACTTGTGTGTGCAGGATTAACTATGATAACGATGAAGACATAAAGCGAAACAAAGGATTGGAGTCAAGTGCGAAGGATTTGTTGTGAGTTCGAGAGTTCGATGGAAGTCCGAAGGTTCATCGGGAATGCTGCCGGAACTAGCCGAGAAAGAGTAGGGAGCTTGCCGAAGGGTTTTTCGGAAGCTCACCGGAAGGTTCGTTGGAAGTTTGTGGAGCTTACCGAGAAAGATCAGAGCTTGCCGAAGAAGCTCGTTGGAACTCGTCAAGATCAAATCGTGAAGTCTAGGAGCTTGCCGGGAGTCCGCAGAATGGTTTCCGAGAGTTTATCCGAAAACCGTCGGAAGTTCGCCGGAAGCTCGCCGGAAGAAGTCTTGACTTACGGACTTTATAATAGCTTAGAAAATGTCTTTAAATTCATACTTAGCATGTCACTTAGGGTTAGGATTAGGTGTTAATCCGATAAACCAAGTAAGCGCCAATTGGGCTCTAGTTCGGACTGGTTTGGGCCAATTTTGGAGCCCAACCAGTGAGCTGAAATAGTGTAGGCGGTGGCACCGCCTAGAACCCGAGAGCCAAGCAGTGGCACCGCCCAGCACCCGAGAGCTGGGCGGTGGCACCGCCAGCATCGGAAACCAAAGAGAATTCAAATTTTGGAACCCAAATTTGAATCCTCTTGAGGCCTATAAATACCCCTCAAATCTCAACTGAGATTACAACCTTTTGAAAAGCAATAGTTTGAGTTAAGAGCCTTAGAATAGTCTTTGCAAGCCTTGTTTTTCATATTGCTTAAGTGTTCACCTCCTCCCATCTTGTTGAAAAGAATTGTAAGAGTGTGAACCACTTGTAAAGGTTGTAAGAAGGGTATTAGTCCTTCCCCTACAAGAAATTTACTAGTGAAAGTTGGAAGCCTCTTCGAGGAAGGCTTCGCAAGTGGATGTAGGTCATTTTGACCGAACCACTTTAAAAACTGCTGCGTTATCTGGTTTGCATCCTAGTCTTGCCATTTACAAACTGCAAACTTCTCTACTTAGTTACTACGCTTCCATATGTTTCTAAGTTATCAAGCTTCTAAAATCGGTTTCCATTGATATTGCCTTTCATCGTACGAAAGATTTATCAAAACCGAAGTTTTAATCCGCTGCACTAATTCACCCCCCCCCCCCTCTTAGCGCCGCTCCGATCCTAACAATTGGTATCAGAGCCACGGTTTTCTACTTTGGTTTAACACCCAAATAGAAATGACTCTTTACGGCTTTCAAGAGGGTCACTCTCTCATTCGTCCTCCCTTTTTCAATGGGACGGACTACACTCGAATGAGAGTTTTCTTACTTTCTTTGGATTTGAATTTATGGCACATAGTCGAAAATGGATTTGAAATGTCTTCTCTTCCAATGAACCATTGGAATGATTTGGAGAAGAAGATGTTTTCTTTAAACACAAAGGCTATGAATGTCTTATTTTGCTTTTTGGACAAAAATGAGTTCAATCGGGTTTCTTTGTGCGAAACGGCTTTCGACATATGACACATTCTTGAAATCACATACGAAGGCACTTCTAGAGTTAAAGATTCGAAAATCAACATTTTAATGCATGATTTCGAGTTTTTTCGAATGAAGTCGAGCGAAACCATTGTTGACATGTACACCCGTTTTACGGATGTCGTCAATGGTTTACAAGCTCTTGGCAAATGTTTCTCGAATTTTGAACTTGTTAGTAAAGTTTTACGATCGCTTTCTAAAGCTTGGGAATCAAAAGTAATGGCAATACAAGAAACAAAAGATTTAAATATTTTTCCACTTAAAGAACTTATCGGCTCATTGATGACATATGAAATGGTGCGTAATGCACATGATGAACACAATGAACACTTGAACCACCTTCCAAAGAATAGGAAGGATTTGGAATAGTGGACAAATGAATACCACTTGAGTGATGACTCAAGTGATGAGGACAATGATAAACTTGAACTTCGAACACCAACTCTTAATAAGTTCATTAAACAAAAATCTAAAATAAACAATGAACTTGAACGGAGGAAGAGGCCAAAGAAAAGGAAGGCACCCAAGGATGAATCAAGAACTTCCAAAGGTGAAACGACGAATTGGGCTTTGACGGGCTTCGACTATAAGGTAAGTAACTCAACTCTCTTGAATTATTTTGAAATTATTTGAAGTTTTTCATGACTGCTTAATTTAGATAGTAGGAATAGGAAATAAAAAAATTATTTTTCAAAAATTATATCCTATTTTTCTTTTTAGCATCTTTGAAAAATTAAAAATTTGATCATGAAAAGTATATTGCTAAGGTTTCATGCATGTTATGTTTTGAAATGTTGAATGATGTATGCAACATTAGGGATGATAATTATATGATATGTGATAGTGCTTAGGATTAATCCATGCATGTGTATCTTGATGATTTTACACTATTACATGCCTTAATAATATGTTGGAAATTATGTGTTTTGGATACAAAAAATTTCATGATCATGAGCATGTTTTAACTTCATGATTGAATTTGAAAATCTATAGCAAAACCATGTTCGATTGCATGAAATTGTTAAATTTTATTTTCGGATTTTCTTGATCCTAACAATTCATTTTTGAGAATCTATTGATCTTGATGGTTTTATGATGAAATTCATTTTTCGATCCTAAACGTTGATGCATGTTTTTATTTAACATAAATGAAAAAGCATGCTAACATGAAATCAATTGTATAAAATGGAAATGAATTTTCTATCCTATTGAAATTAATGAATTTATTTTACCAATCTTGTGAATTTCATGAAAATAAATATGATGAATATTTTGAAAATAAATGAGTGTATCATGTATTTGGTCTTAATGATTTCTCTTGAACATATTTTTTGAAACCATACTTGATAATGAATATCAAGATATTAAAAGGATGTTATCATGGAATCGTGCTTGATGATTTGTTTTACGAAATTTACCTTTCCGTCTTAAATGTTGACACTTGTTTTATTAAAGGTAAAGGCATGCTTATAAGAAGCAAATCACATGAATAGAAATTTATAAAAACGAAATATGATCCTCTATCTTATCGACTTTTTAATAAATCTATGCTTGTCATGTATGAATTTATTGAATTTGATTTTAAGGATGATTTCGGATTTCACAAATGCTTGATTTATACTTATGACATGAGACATATTTTAAATATGAATCATGTTCAATGCTTCAATCATATTATATCTCCCTTAATTCATTTTGTTCTCCTAGATTTATTTACCAAAGAGGAGAATCTTCCGAAAATGAAATGATACAAATGAATCACTTCTCGATATATCTTTTTGAAATATCTTTTTAATGTGATGTTGATAATTTGAGATGCCTATTGGAATTCATGACATGAGATAATTGAATTGTTGACTTACTCTAGCTTGAAAATAGATGTTTAAAATCTTGCTTGATGAGTTGTTTTATAAGATTTTGCCTTTACGTCTTGAACTTTCATGCTTATCTTGATTTGGCATATAATGACTAAGGCATACTTAGATGAAAAAGAATCACTTAAAAAATGCTTTTCCCATCTAATTGAGATTAATGATTTCATGATATTTTGTGAATCACAAAATTGATTTCGATGACTTGATTATGAATTTCAAGTTAACGATTTGATTTGAATGAGTTTTATGTAAATCATAATCTTGATCTTGCAAAATTGAAATCACAAATAATATCTTTTGTTATTCATGAATTGATACTCACAATATGAAAGTATTGGTATTAATGACTTGAATTTGATTGAAACATTGCATGCTTAAATTAATCATTCTCCTATGTTTCAAAAATTCTTTAAATGCCTTATGTGATGATTGAAAATTAATTTGCTTTATGATGAATCATGAATCATAACTTGATCTATGATATTGATATATTTTAATCATGATCCTTGGTTGTATAATTCTTTTGCTTTATTAAAAAGATTTATCGAATGAATCATGTCCTTCTTGAATTTTCTTGATATCATGACATGATTTTGTAATATGGCTTGTATAATGATTAAATTTTTTTTAGCCATTGGTTTCTCCCTTCTTTTTGATAATAATAAAGGGGGAGTTAGTTTACTAGCCTGCATATTTCAAAGGAAGGAAAATTTGCTAGCTCGATCATTTCATTGAAAGAACTTGCTATCATGAACACTACCAATGAATTGCAAATCCTGCAATCTAAAGAGAAGCAAAGAATTGCTATCTCGAAAGAAGCAAAATATGTAAAACTTAGAAAACTTGCAATATAATTGCTCTTACCATGCTTTGTATAAAAAATAGGTTGATATCCTTAAAAGCATCGTATTAAATTTTTTAGTCTATCTCAATGTATCATATGTATCGCAAATTGAAAATTTTGAGACTATTATCATATCATGTTTAACAATTGATATCTTTCATTGATATGATAAATTATCAATCTCATGATGTATCGCATAATGATATCATGATTTGCGATTGTATCATGTGATCCTTGGTGAATTTTCACATTGATATCCTTCATGAAATGATTTCTTTGCATTATTGTCTTGTATGAATTATGTGATGATTGAAATATTGATTGATGCGAAGTTGATGTAAAAGTCTAAATCATTGGTTCCTCTCCTTCTTTTTGACATTGACAAAGGGGGAGAAAGTTATTGCTAGCTTGCACACTTGAATGAAGAAATTTGCTATATCAAACATCATAAATATTGTTACTTGCAAAGAAAAGCAAAGTGCAATCTTGTACAAAAAAAATCAAGTGTTGAATTGCCATGATTGAACATAAGAATCTTGGTTTGCTTTTGTGCTTATATGTTGTGATGAAAATCTAGCTTCATGTTATAAAAACTTGAATATATTTTAAAATAGCTAGAGCTACTTCTCCTTTTTGTTGATGACATAAGGGGAGAAGTATATTGATGACTTAATGCATTGAATTGAATATTTTATATATTTGCATGATGGTTTAAATGTTTATCGGAACATATGATGAATGTTACTTGGATTTGGGATAATCCAAGTGTTCTATCAAAGGCATATTGATAGGGGGAGTTTGGTTAAACTCCGGGGAGTTAAGGTTAACTCCGTTAGTCATCAATTAGTTGTCATCATCAAAAATGGGGAGATTGTTGAATCTCGGATTTTGATGATGAAACTAATTGATTGTGGTCAGATGTTTAACTGCATTTTGAGTGATGCAGGTCTACTCGATCATGATTAGATAGTTAACGCAGGAGGAATTGACATTGCGCCGGAAGAGATCACGTTAGGATATTGGATGGCAGAAGGCTTCGGACGTCGGGCATCGGGCCAAGAGCGGAATTGCGCCAAGGATATCGAGGTTGCGGAGGTCAACTGCCGATTGGGCAACAAGCCGCAAGAGAGGACGATGCGCTGAAGAATCGGACAAAGCGCCAACCAATGATGTGCCAGAATGTCAATTCGTGTTGTAATAATTGTCTAGATCGGAGTAGAGTTTTGACTTGTGTGTGCAGGATTAACTATGATAACGACGAAGACATAAAGCGAAACAAAGGATCGGAGTCAAGCGTGAAGGATTTGTTGTGAGTCCGAGAGTTCGACGGAAGTCCGAAGGTTCATCGGAAATGCTGTCGGAACTAGCCGAGAAAGAGTAGGGAGCTTGCCGAAGGGTTTTTCGGAAGCTCGCCGGAAGGTTCGTTGGAAGTTCGTGGAGCTTGCCGAGAAAGATCGGAGCTTGCGGAAGAAGCTCGTTGGAACTCATCAAGATCAAATCGTGAAGTCTAGGAGCTTGCCGGAAGTCCGCAGAATGGTTTCCGAGAGTTTATCCGAAAACCGTCGGAAGTTTGCCGAAAGCTCGCCGGAAGAAGTCTTGACTTACGGACTTTATAATAGCTTAGAAAATGTCTTTAAATTCGTAGTTAGCATGTCACTTAGGGTTAGGATTAGGTGTTAATCCGATAAACCAAGTAGGGGCCAATTGGGCTCTAGTTCGGACTGGTTTGGGCCAATTTTATGTTGAATCTCGGATTTTGATGATATAATCAATTGGTGGGTTAATTGATCTAATCCATATTATTGAGTTAAGTATGCAGGATTAACTACGATAACCAGAAAACATAAAGCAAGGATACCGGAGTCAAGTTCAATGGACGTTTAAGAGTCCGAAGAATCGTCGGAGATGCTGCCGGAACCAACCGAGAAGAAATCGGGAACCTGTCAGAATTTTCGGAAGTTTGCCGAAGAGATTGTCGGAGGTTCACGGAGATCATTGAGAAGGCTCGACTACTCGTTAAAGTCATCACAAGTCCGGGAGCTTGATGGGAGTCCGTCGGAAGAAAGTTCGTCGGAAAGCTCGCCGGAACAAGACTCGACGTTCGCGGTTGAAAACTTGCTTAGGATGTGTTTTGGTTATGTAGTTCACTTGTAATTAGGATTAGGATTAAGAGATAATCCTATATCCTGGTTAGGGGCCAACTGGGCCCAAAGTAAGATTTGGTTTGGGCTAAAATTAAGCCAAACCGGCGAACCGGAGAGCCAGGCGGTGGCACCGCCTAGCTGGGCGGTGACACCTCCTGGGCTGGGCGGTTGCACCGTCCAGCACCCGAGCGCTGGGCGGTGGCACCGCTTGGTTGGGCGGTGGCACCGCCAGCATCGGGAACCCAAAGAGAATTCAAATTTTGGAGCCCAAATTTGAATCCTCTTGAGGCCTATAAATACTCTCAAATCTCAGTTGAGATTACAACTTTTGAGAAGCATTTTGATTGAGAGAAAAGTCTTAGAAAGTCTTAGCAAGTCTTGTTTTCAATTTGCTAGAGAGTTCTCCTCCTTCTTTCTTATTGAAATCTGGTAAGAGGTTGAACTGCTTGTAAAAGGTTGTAAGAGGGGTACTTACCCTTCCATTTCAAGAGATTTGCTAGTGGAAGGTGGGAGCCTCATTGAAGAGGGGCCTCGCAAGTGGATGTAGGTCATTTGACCGAACCACTCTAAAATCAGGCGTAATCTCTGGTTTGCATTTCATTATTGCTGTTTACATTACTACAAACCTTCTTACATGCTTTAGTTCCTTATTACCTTTGCTGCACAACTTTAAGAATACGTTTCAAGTTAAGCTTTTCAAGTTCCGTTCTTATCGTACGAAAGATTTTTCTAAAACCAAAGTTTTAATCCGCTGCACTAATTCACACCCTCCTCTTAGTGCCGCTCCGATCCTAACAAGTGGTATCAGAGCGAGGTTATCTCTCATATTTGGTTTAATACCCAAGAGAGATGGCTTAATCCGGTATGCAAGAGGGCCATTCTATTGCACGACCACCTTTGTTTAATGGGTCGGATTACATATATTGGAAGACTCGCATAAGGATCTTCCTCATTTCTATGGACTTTGAGCTTTGGTCTATTGTTGAAAACGGATTTCAAAAATCTTCTCTTCCGATGAGCGAATGGAATGAATCGGAGAAGAAGGTTTTTGCTTTAAATGCAAAGGCTATGAATGCCTTGTTTTGTGCACTAGACAAAAATGAATTTAATCTTGTTTCAATTTGTGATTCGGCCTTTGATATTTGGAGAACTCTTGAGGTCACTCATGAAGGCACTAGCCGAGTGAAAGAGTCCAAAATCAACATCCTTGTGCACTCTTACGAACTTTTCCGAATGAAACCAAGTGAGTCCATCGGAGACATGTACACCCGGTTTACGGATGTCATCAATGGACTCAAAGCTCTTGGTAAAGATTTTACTAACTTTGAACTAGTAACTAAAATCTTAAGATCTCTCCCTAAAAGTTGGGATCCAAAAGTTACGGCTATTCAAGAGGCCAAAGACCTTAAAGCATTCCCTCTTGAAGAACTCATTGGGTCTCTAATGACCTACGAAATGACATGTCAAGCTCATGACAAGCTCGAGAACCCCCTTCCAAAGAACAGGAATGATATGGCACTCAAATCACAAGAAGACCACTTGAAAGAAACATCAAGTGATGAGGACAGTGACAATGACATTGCACTTTTGACTCAAAAATTTAAAAAATACTTAAGAAAGAACAAATTTAAAAATAATACAAAAAACAAATTTGAACAAAAGAAGGACCAAGTGATTTGCTATGAATGCAAAAAATCGGGACACTACAAGAACGATTGTCCTCAAGCCAAAAAGAGAACATCAAAGAAGAAGGCGCTCAAGGCAATGTGGGATGATTCAAGTGCGTCCGAAGAAGAGGAGTCCAACACCGAGCAAGTTGCTCATTATGCGCTAATGGCTTTAGGAGAAGAGGTATGTGATTTATTTAATGAAGATTTATCTTTTGAAGAACTCTCTATCGCTTTTCATGAATTATTTGATGAATGTAGAACTGTTAGCAAGAAGTTAAGTATCTTAAAGAAAGAGCATGCTTTGCTACAAGATAAGTTTGATAGTCTTCAAACTCCTCCATGCTCTGTGTGAGCATTTAGAAGCAATAAAAAATAAAAATTTGCTTCTTAAAGAAACCTTAAACAAGTTTAAGGTTTGTAGCAAAGGATTAGATATGATCCTTGCACACAAGGGTCACATCGCAAATAGAAATGGAATTGGATTTGTAAAAGGATTACATCAAAATCCTACCACTTTTATAAAAGGACCTACATTACATGTTTCCTCTTATATGAAATGCAACTTCTGTTGCAAATCCGGACATATTGCCTACAAATGTCCATTTAGGAAAATTAGTTCACAAAAATTAATATGGGTTCCTAAAGGAACTATAAAGGATTCAATAATAAATAACAAAGTTAGTGGGTCAATTTTTTAGGCACCCAAAATCAAATGGGTACGTAAAAATCATCATCTTTTGTAGACAAACCCACAAGCTAGGAGCAAGAGATGGTATCTCGATAGTGGATGCTCAAGACATATGACTGGAGATCCATCTCATTTCTCTATGCTCACTAGTAAAGAAGAAGGGTACGTCACCTTCGGAGACAACAACAAAGGCAAAATCATTGGCAAGGGAACTATTGGTAACAAATTTAGTTTTTCCATTGATAATGTTTTACTAGTTGATGGATTGAAATACAATCTCTTGAGTATTAGTCAACTATGCGATAAAGGTTACATCGTTAGATTTGAATCAAATATGTGCATTATTGAAAAACCAAATCATAACATGACTATGATTGCTTTAAAACAAAATAATGTCTATACTATCAATCTTGATGAACTAAGTAATGAAATGTGTTTCTCCGCCGTAAATGATGATGCTTGGCTTTGGCATAGGAGATTAGGTCATGCAAGCATGAAAACAATATCTAAAATCTCATCTCAAGAATTAGTACGAGGGCTTCCAAATATGAAGTTTATTAAGGATAAGGTATGCGATGCATGTCAACTAGGCAAACAAATAAAAACAAGCTTCAAACCAAAAAATCAAATTAGCACCACTAGACCATTACAATTGATCCATTTGGACTTATTTGGACCAATTGATACAACAAGTCTAGGTGGAAGCAAATATGCTTTTGTGATTGTGGATGACTACTCTAGATACACTTGGACCTATTTCTTAGCTCACAAAAGTGATTGCTTCAAGTGTTTCTCTAAATTTTGTAAACTCACTCAAAACGAAAAAGGCTTCATGATTTCATCAATTCGGAGTGATCACGGTGGTGAATTCCAAAACCGTGGCTTTCAAAATTTTTGCGAAGTTAATGGGTACAATCACAACTTCTGAACTCCAAGAAATCCTCAACAAAAGGAAAAATAGAAACCTACAAGAAATGGCAAGAACTATGTTAAATGAACATAGTTTACCCAAATATTTTTGGGACGAAGCCGTAAATACGGCTTATTACATCATGAATAGGGTCCTAATAAGACCATCTCTATCAAAAACTCCCTATGAATTATGGAATAACAAAAAACCAAATATTTCTTATTTTAAAGATTTGGTTGTAAATGCTTCATTTTAAATGAAAAGGATGCCCTAGGTAAATTTGATGCTAAATCCGATGAAGGCATTTTTCTTGGTTACTCCTCCGTTTCTAAAGCCTTTCGTGTCTTTAACAAAAGGATCTTAGTAATAGAAGAGTTTATTCATGTAGTTTTTAATGAAATTTCTGATTTAAAGAAAAATGATTTTGATGATGATCTTGGTTTTGATAATTTGAATTTAAACGAACCCCCTCCTCAAAATAGCCATTTGAATGCATCTTCTTCTGAAATTTCTTTACCCAAAGAATGGAAGTATGTAGATGCTCATCCAAAGGAGCTAATTTTAGGAGATACAACAAAAGGGGTTCAAACTCGTTCTTCTTTCAAGAATTTTTGTGCTGACGCCGCTTTCCTTTCTCAAATTGAACCTAAATGCATTGACGAAGTCTTAAAAGATGATTTTTGGGTCATTGCAATGCAAGAAGAATTGAACCAATTTTAGAAGAATGAGGTATGAAAGCTTGTTCCTAGACCAAGTGACCACTTAGTCATAGGTACTAAGTGGGTCTTTAGAAACAAGCAAGACGAAAATGGTATCGTGGTTAGAAACAAGGCTAGATTAGTGGCCAAAGGTTTCAACCAAGAAGAAGGTATCGATTACGAAGAAACCTTCGCTCCCGTGGCTCGATTAGAAGCCATAAGGATGCTCCTTGCCTATGCTAGTAGTAATAATTTTAAACTATTTCAAATGGATGTCAAAAGTGCTTTCTTGAATGGTTTTATTTCCGAAGAAGTATATGTCGAACAACCACCCGGATTTGAAAATTCTCTTCTTCCTAATCATGTATTCAAATTGACTAAAGCTCTCTATGGCTTGAAACAAGCTCCTAAAGCTTGGTATGAAAGGCTTAGTTCCTTTCTTATTTTAAATAATTTTACCAAAGGCAAGGTTGATACTACATTGTTTATTAAACATTTTGAAAATAATTTTCTTATTGTGCAAATTTATGTTGACGATATTATTTTTGGCTCTTCGGATGAATCACTATGTGAATCATTTACCAAATGTATGAGTCATGAATTTGAAATGAGTTTAATGGGTGAATTAACTTTCTTTTTAGGATTACAAATCAAACAACTTAGTGATGGTATATTTCTTAACCAATCCAAATATACATTAGAATTGTTAAAACGATTTAACATGGATAATTCAAAAGCAATAAACACCCCTATGAGTACTGCGACTAAGTTAGATATGGATGAAAATAGTGAAAATTTCGATCAAAAAACATATAGGGGAATGATAGGTAGTCTACTCTACCTCACCACGACTAGGCCAGATATTATGTTTAGTGTAGGACTTTGCGCTAGGTTTCAATCTAATCCTAAATTATCTCATCTGAAGAGTGTTAAAAGAATATTTAGGTATCTTAAAGGAACTCCAAATTTAGGATTGTGGTATCCAAAATCTGAAAAATTCGATCTAATAGCTTATGCAGATGCCGATTTTGGCGGATGCAGGATAGATAGAAAAAGTACATTCGGAACATGCCAACTTTTAGGACATGCACTTGTTTCTTGGACTTCCAAGAAACAAAATTCAGTTGCACTATCTACGGCGGAAGTCGAATACATTGTTGCAAGTGCATATTGTGCACAAGTCATTTGGATGAAAAATACATTAGAAGACTATGAAATTCACTTTAAAAACATTCCCATAAAATGTGATAATACTAGTGCCATATGTCTTACTAAAAATCCAATTCTGCACTCTAGAACTAAGCACATCGACGTTAGGCATCATTTCATACGCGATCATGTCCTTAATAATGATGTTGTTCTAGAATTCATTGATACAAAGCATCAATTAGCAGATATATTTACAAAAGCTTTGAACGAAGATCAATTTGAATTCATTAGAAGGGAATTAGGTATGTTAAATTGTCCCTAAAATGAGCTTCATGAAAAATGACTCGTCCTTTTCCTTTCTTTTGTGGATTTGATTTATTCCTTCTTCTTCAATTCAAAATGATCCATTAAAGTATAACTTATTATCTTGAGGGAAGAAGCTAAATAAAAGGGAGGAAGAAAAATTTTTTTTCTTTCCTCTGCGGGATGCCAACGGTGGCACCGCCAGATCCGACGGTTGCACCGTCTGAGCGCTCGGGCCCCAGGCGGTGACACCGCTCGGTTTGGCGGTGGCACCGACCGAGCGACCCTTATTAACCCGAGGGGTTAGGGCCGGCGGTGACACTGCCCCCAACCCGAAGAAAAAGCTCTCAAAACCCTCTCCCATTCCCTCTAACCCTCATTCTAACTCTTAGAAGCATTGGAGAAGGATTCTTAGTGGTCCAAGCTTTCCATCTCTCAACATAATCTCCATAAGGTAACACTTGAAATCCCTCTTTTTGGTATCCCATTCCCTCTTTTCTTTTCTCTTTCCCTTGCTTATTTTTCACAATTTCATCATCATCTTGTCTAGATAATGGCTCCTAAGAGATCAAAAGGAAAAAGGATTGAAGGAGATTCATTTGACCATGATCTTTTTAGATCAAAAGAGGTAGCCCTTAGCTTTCCAAAATTTGAAACACGATATATCCATAAGGGAAAATACGTTGATCTGGATGAACTAGAGGACTTAGAACCCATTAGGTGATTTGCACACCTAGAAGCTCTACCTCTACTACAAATAGATGAACCAATCTATCCGCGATTAGTTAGATTGTTCTATGCCAACCTATATGAGGACAACGATAGCCTAAGCACTTACCTTCTAGGAACACCCATTAGAATATTTGACAGCACTATTTGTGAGCTAATTGGCATAACTGAAAAAGATAGGGGATGCTATTTTAAAGGTAAATAGGACGTCAACACAATAGGAGCAACCTATACCGAAGCCGTAGAAACAATTTTTGCAAATCCAAACCTTGACTTCCTACCCAAGAGCTGTGAACACTTACTGCCTTTCAACTCTAAAATTCTTCATCACATTATCACAAGCATCATATTCCCCAAACAATTTCATTTTGACGAAATAAGTCAAATAGAGATAAGTACCATGTATTGGATTATGACCGGTCAGCATAATTGTTTTGGATACTCAATTTGGCAACACATGCAGGATATTATGGCTAAAGATACTATGTTGCCATATGGGAGGTTAATCACTAGATTTCTTCATGCCTATGACATTTGCATCCCACCCGATGAAGAATCTATTCAAAATGATCGATTTAACATAATAAATAAAAATCTACTGAAAAGACTTAGGTGCACTTTTAGCAATGGCATATGGGTTAGGCAGCCTAGAAGGACAGATCCAATTCCTCCACCAATAGAACACCCCGAAACACCAATTCTTATGGGAAATGAATCTCCTCCTCCTAGTCCTTTTGGCGCAGCACCTTCGGCTCATGTTTCCTCCTCTGAAGATCTCATTATGGCAGAACTGTCTCAGATCAAATCACAGCAAGAACAAATTCAAAATCAACAAGTTGAAATTTTGAAGATGTTAGGATCGGAGCGGCACTAAGAGGGGGGGGGGGGTGAATTAGTGCAGCGGATTAAAACTTCGATTTTAACAAAATCTTTCGTACGTTAAGAACGAAACTTGAGAAATTTAACTTGAAGGCGTATTCTTAAAGTTGCGCTGCAAGAGTAATAAGGAACTAAAGCAGTAAGAAGATTTGCAATAATGTAAATGACAATAATAAAAAGCAAACCAGAGATTACGCCGATTTTTAGAGTGGTTCGGTCAAATGACCTACTCTACTTGCGAGGCCTCTCTTCGATGAGGCTCCCACCTTCCACTAGCAAGTCTCTTGAAATGGAAGGGTAAACACCCCTCTTACAACCTTTTACAAGCAGCTCAACCTCTTACAAATTTTTAATAAGAAAGAAGAAGGAGGAGAACTCTCTAGCAAATTGAAAACAAGACTTGCTAAGACTTTCTAAGACTTTTCTCTCAATCAAAATGCTTCACAAAAGTTGTAACCTCAGCTGAGATTTGAGGGGTATTTATAAGCCTCAAGAGGATTCAAATTTTGGGCTCCAAAATTTGAATTCTCTTAGGGTTCCCGGTGCTGGCGGTTCCACCGCCCAGCCAGGCGTTGCCACCGCCCAGCGCTCGGGTGCTGGGCGGTGCAACCGCCCAGCCAAGGAGGTGTCACCGCCCAGCTAGGCGGTGCCACCGCCTACAGTGTTTTCAGCCTGACTACAGTGTTTTCAGCCACTAGTTGGGCTTCAATCTTGGCTCTCTAGTTCGCTGATTTAGCTTAATTTTTAGCCTAAACCAACTCTGACTTTGGGCCCAGTTGGCCCCTAACCAGGATATAGGATTATCTCTTAATCCTAATCCTAATTACAAGTGGACTACATAACCAAAACACATCCTAAGCAAATTTTTAACCGCGAACGTCGAGTCTTGTTCTGGCGAGCTTTCCGACGAACTTTCTGCCGACGGGCTTCTAGCAAGCTCCCGAACTTGTGATGACTTTAATGAGTAGCTGAGCCTTCTCGGTGATCTCCGTGAACCTCCTACGATCTCTTCGGTGAACTTCCGAAAATTCCGACAGGTTCCCGATTTCTTCTCGGTTGGTTCTGGCAGCATCTCCGACGATTCTTCGGACTCTTAAACGTCCATCGAACTTGACTCCGATATTCTCGCTTTGTGTTTTCTGGTTATCGTAGTTAATCCTGCACACTTAACTCAATAATATGGATTAGATCAAATAACCCATTAATTGATTTTATCATCAAAATCCGAGATTCAACAATCTCCCCCTTTTTGATGATGACAATCAATTGATGACGGAGTTAAACGTAACTCCCCCTATCTAAATGCCATATTATGAGAAGATAAAACACTTGAATTTCATCATTGAATTCAAGTATAAACCGATAAGCTCTAACCGTAGAACTTATCGTTATTCTCATTAAGCATAATGTAAATACGAAACGTTGATGAAAATCTTTTTCAAGTCGAAAGATAAGAGACAAATTTTACTATGACAAGAGATAAAGATTTTCAACTTGAATTGCATGATTATACATTTTAGACATGCATTCAATATGATCAATCAATCTTACGATATTTTCAAGGATTTTGCAAGGCATATAAGATAATCATCGATCGATCACTTTTCTCAAGGATTTTGCAATTCATTTTGTCATGCTATTAAGAATGATATAAGTCATCACTTTTCTCCCCCTTTGTCATCAACAAAAAGGAAAATGAGACTTGAAGTACATATTTTGTCATACAACGATTTTATCATTGAAAATTAAGTATGCAAAAATATTTACGCAGAGTTCATTTTAGAGGAAAATTCAGCATGCATTCATATTATCTAATCTCTTCTTTCTATGAATAACAGAAATTGTAGATGTATATAAGAGAGAGATTGGGATAAAAAAAAATTCAAGTAGTAATTTCACGAAGTCAAGATCATAATTCGAATACAAACTCATTCAAATCGTCAAATTAATGAAAATCTCAACATTACTTTTTAATCATCACATAAGGCATTTAAAGAATTTTTGAAACATAGGAGAATGATTAATTTAAGCATACAATGTTTCAATCAAATTCAAGTCATGAATGCCAATACTTTCAT
This sequence comes from Musa acuminata AAA Group, assembly GCF_036884655.1. NCBI lineage: Eukaryota > Viridiplantae > Streptophyta > Magnoliopsida > Zingiberales > Musaceae > Musa > Musa acuminata. Next base: position 15,570 of record NW_027020528.1, read on the forward strand.
ATTTGTAAGTATCAATTCATGAATGCCAAAAGATATTATTTGTGATTCCAATTTTGCAAGATCAAGATTATGATTTAGATAAAACTTATTTAAATCAAATCGCTAACTTGAAATTCATAATCAAGTCATCAAAGTCGATTTCGAGATTTCACAACATGTCATATGGAATTTGAAGGAGAATGAGAGATGGAAACAAGATGAAAAACTTTACGGAAAATCCAATCAAACAAGTTTATTGTTTAGGGACAATTTAACATACCTAATTCCCTTCTATTGAATTCAAATTGGTCTTCATTTAAGGCTTTTGTGAATATATCTGCTAATTGATGCTTTGTGTCAATGAATTCTAGAACAACATTATTGTTAAGGACATGATCGCGTATGAAATGATGCCTAACGTCGATGTGCTTAGTTCTAGAATGCTGAATTGGATTTTTGGTAAGACATATGGCACTAGTATTATCACATTTTATGGGAATATTTTTAAAGTGAATTCCATAGTCTTCTAATGTATTTTTCATCCAAATGACTTGTGCACAACATGCACTTGCAGCTATGTATTCGGCTTCTGCCGTAGATAGTGCAACTGAATTTTGTTTCTTGGAAGTCCAAGAAACAAGTGCATGTCCTAAAAATTGACATGTTCCGGATGTACTTTTTCTATCTATTCTGCATCCGCCAAAATCGGCATCCGCATAGGCTATTAAATCAAATTTTTCAGATTTTGGATACCATAATCCTAAATTTGGAGTTCCTTTAAGATACCTAAATATTCTTTTAACACTTTTGAGATGAGATAATTTAGGATTTGATTGAAACCTAGCACAAAGTCCTACACTAAACATAATATCCGGTCTAGTCGCGGTAAGGTAGAGTAGACTACCTATCATTCCCCTATATGTTTTTTGATCGAAATTTTCACTATTTTCATCCATATCTAACTTAGTCACAGTACTCATAGGAGTGTTTATTGCTTTTGAATTATCCATGTTAAATCGTTTTAACAATTCTAATGTGTATTTAGATTGGTTAATAAATATACCATCCTTAAGTTGTTTGATTTGTAATCCTAAAAGAAAGTTAATTCCCCCATTAAACTCATTTCGAATTCATGACTCATAGATTTGGCAAATGATTCACATAGTGATTCATCCGAAGAGCCAAAAATAATATCGTCAACATAAATTTGCACAATAAGAAAATTATTTTCAAAATGTTTAATAAACAATGTAGTATCAACCTTGCCTTTGGTAAAATTATTTAAAATAAGAAAGGAACTAAGCCTTTCATACCAAGCTCTAGAAGCTTGTTTTAAGCCATAGAGAGCTTTAGTCAATTTGAATACATGATTAGGAAGAAGAGAATTTTCAAATCCGGGAGGTTGTTCGACATATACTTCTTCGGAAATAAAACCATTCAAGAAAGCACTTTTGACATCCATTTGAAATAGTTTAAAATTATTACTACTAGCATAGGCAAGGAGCATCCTTATGGCTTCTAATCGAGCCACGGGAGCGAAGGTTTCTTCGTAATCGATACCTTCTTCTTGGTTGAAACCTTTGGCCACTAATCTAGTCTTGTTTCTAACCACGATACCATTTTCGTCTTGCTTGTTTCTAAAGACCCACTTAGTACCTATGACTAAGTGGTCACTTGGTCTAGGAACAAGCTTCCATACCTTATTCCTCTCAAATTGATTCAATTCCTCTTGCATTGCAATAACCCAAAAATCATCTTTTATGGCCTCGTCAATGCATTTAGGTTCGATTTGAGAAAGGAAGGCGGCATTAGCACAAAAATTCTTGAAAGAGGAACGAGTTTGAACCCCTTTAGATGTATCCCCTATAATTAGCTCCTTTGGATGAGCATCTATATACTTCCATTCCTTAGGTAAGGAAATTTCGGAAGAAGGTGCATCCAAGTTGCTATTTTGAGGAGGGGGTTCATTCAAATTCAAATTATCAAAACCAAGATCATCATCAAAATCATTTTTCTTTAAATTTGAAACTTCATTAAAAACTACATGAATAGACTCTTCAATTACTAGAGTTCTTTTATTAAAAACCCGAAAAGCTTTAGAAACGGAAGAGTAACCAAGAAAGATGCCTTCATCGGATTTAGCATCAAATTTTCCTAAGGCATCCCTTTCATTTAAAATAAAGCATTTACAACCAAAAACTTTAAAATAGGAGATGTTTGGTTTTTTGTTATTCCATAATTCATAGGGAGTTTTGGATAAGGATGGTCTTATTAGGACTCTATTCATGATGTAGCAAGCCGTATTTACGGCTTCGGCCCAAAAGTACTTAGGTAAACTATGTTCATTCAACATAGTTCTTGCCATTTCTTGTAGGTTTCTATTTTTCCTTTCAACTACTCCATTTTGTTGAAGATTTCTTGGAGTTGAGAAGTTGTGATTGTACCCATTACTTTCGCAAAAATTTTGAAAGTCACGGTTTTGGAATTCACCACCGTGATCACTCCGAATTGATGAAATCATGAAGCCTTTTTCGTTTTGAGTGAGTTTACAAAATTTAGAGAAACACTTGAAGCAATCACTTTTGTGAGCTAAGAAATAGGTCCAAGTGTATCTAGAGTAGTCATCCACAATCACAAAAGCATATTTGCTTCCACGTAGACTTGTTGTATCAATTGGTCCAAATAAGTCCAAATGGATCAATTGTAATGGTCTAGTAGTGCTAATTTGATTTTTTGGTTTGAAGCTTGTTTTTATTTGTTTGCCTAGTTGACATGCATCGCATACTTTGTCCTTAATAAACTTTATATTTGGAATTCCTCGTACTAATTCTTGAGATGAGATCTTAGATATTGTTTTCATGCTTGCATGGCCTAATCTCCTATGCCAAAGCCAAGCATCATCATTTACGGCGGAGAAGCACATTTCATTACTTAGTTCATCAAGATTGATGGTATAGACATTATTTTGTTTTAAAGCAATCATAGTCATGTTATGATTTGGTTTTTCAATAATGCACATATTTGATTCAAATCTAACGATGTAACCTTTATCGCATAGTTGACTAATACTCAAGAGATTATGTTTCAATCCATCAACTAGTAAGACATCATCAATGGAAAAATTAAATTTGTTACCAATAGTTCCCTTGCCAATGATTTTGCCCTTGTTGTTGTCTTCGAAGGTAACGTACCCTTCTTCTTTGCTAGTGAGCATAGAGAAATGAGATGGATCTCCAGTCATATGTCTTGAGCATCCACTATCGAGATACCATCTCTTGCTCCTAGCTTGTGGGTTTGTCTACAAAAGAGGATGATTTTTAGGTACCCATTTGATTTTGGGTGCCTCAAAAATTGACCCACTAACTTTGTTATTTATGATTGAATTCTTTATAGTTCCTTTAGGAACCCATATTAATTTTTGTGAACTAATTTTCCTAAATGGGCATTTGTAGGCAATATGTCCGGATTTGCAACAAAAGTTGCATTTCATATAAGAGGAAACATGTAATGTAGGTCCTTTTATGAAAGTGGTAGGATTTTGATGTAATCCTTTTACAAATCCAATTCCATTTCTATTTGCGATGTGACCCTTGTGTGCAAGGATCATATCTAATCCTTTGCTACCAATCTTAAACTTGTTTAAGGTTTCCTTAAGAAGCAAATTTTCATTTTTTATTGCTTCTAAGTGCTCACACTTAGAGCATGGAGGAGTTTGAAGACTATCAAACTTATCTTGTAGCAAAGCATGCTCTTTCTTTAAGATACTTAACTTCTTGCTAACAGTTCTACATTCATCAAATAATTCATGAAAAGCAATAGATAGTTCTTCAAAAGATAAATCTTCATTAAATAAATCACATACCTCTTCTCCTAATGCCATTAGCGTGTAATGAGCAACTTGCTCAGTGTTGGACTCTTCTTCTTCGGATGCGCTTGAATCATCCCACGTTGCCTTGAATGCCTTCTTCTTTGATGTTCTCTTTTTGGCTTGAGGACAATCGTTTTTATAGTGTCCCGGTTTTTTGCATTCATAGCAAATCACTTGGTCCTTCTTTTGTTCAAATTTATTTTTTATATTATTTTTAAATCTGTTCTTTCTTAAATATTTTTTAAATTTTTGAGTCAAAAGTGCAATGTCATTGTCACTGTCCTCATCACTTGATGTTCCTTTCAAGTGGTCTTCTTGTGATTTGAGTGCCATATCCTTCCTGTTCTTTGGAAGGGGGTTCTCGAGCTCGTCATGAGCTTGACATGTCATTTCGTAGGTCATTAGAGACCCAATGAGTTCTTCAAGAGGGAATGCTTTAAGGTCTTTGGCCTCTTGAATGGCCGTAACTTTTGGATCCCAACTTTTAGGGAGGGATCTTAAGATTTTAGTTACTAGTTCAAAGTTAGTAAAATCTTTACCAAGAGCTTTGAGTCCATTGATGACATCCGTAAACCGAGTGTACATGTCTCCGATGGACTCACTTGGTTTCATTCGGAAAAGTTCGTAAGAGTGCACAAGGATGTTGATTTTGGACTCTTTCACTCGGCTAGTGCCTTCATGAGTGACCTCAAGAGTTCTCCAAATATCAAAAGCCGAATCACACATTGAAACACGATTAAATTCGTTTTTGTCTAGTGCACAAAACAAGGCATTCATAGCCTTTGCATTTAAAGCAAAAACCTTCTTCTCCGATTCATCCCATTCGCTCATCGGAAGAGAAGATTTTTGAAATCCATTCTCGACAATAGACCAAAGCTCAAAGTCCATAAAAATAAGGAAGATTCTCATGCGAGTCTTCCAATATGTGTAATCCGACCCATTAAACAAAGGTGGTCGTGCAATAGAATGGCCCTCTTGCATGCCGGAGTAAGCCATCTCTCTTGGGTATTAAACCAAATATGAGAGATAACCTTGCTCTGATACCACTTGTTAGGATCGGAGCGGCACTAAGAGGGGGGGGGGGTGAATTAGTGCAGCGGATTAAAACTTCGATTTTAATAAAATCTTTCGTACGTTAAGAACAAAACTTGAGAAATTTAACTTGAAGGCATATTTTTAAAGTTGCGCAGCAAGAGTAATAAGGAACTAAAGCAGTAAGAAGATTTGCAATAATGTAAATGACAATAATAAAAAGCAAACCAGAGATTACGCCAATTTTTAGAGTGGTTCGGTCAAATGACCTACTCCACTTGCGAGGCCCCTCTTCGATGAGGCTCCCACCTTCCACTAGCAAGTCTCTTGAAATGGAAGGGTAAACACCCCTCTTACAACCTTTTACAAGCAGCTCAACCTCTTACAAATTTTCAATAAGAAAGAAGAAGGAGGAGAACTCTCTAGCAAATTGAAAACAAGACTTGCTAAGACTTTCTAAGACTTTTCTCTCAATCAAAATGCTTCACAAAAGTTGTAACCTCAGCTGAGATTTGAGGGGTATTTATAGGCCTCAAGAGGATTCAAATTTTGGGCTCCAAAATTTGAATTCTCTTAGGGTTCCTGGTGCTGGCGGTTCCACCACCCAGCCAGGCGGTGCCACCGCCTACAGTGTTTTCAGCTCGACTACAGTGTTTTCAGCCACTAGTTGGGCTTCAATCTTGGCTCTCTAGTTCGCTGGTTTAGCTTAATTTTTAGCCTAAACCAACTCTGACTTTGAGCCCAGTTGGCCCCTAACCAGGATATAGGATTATCTCTTAATCCTAATCCTAATTACAAGTGGACTACATAACCAAAACACATCCTAAGCAAATTTTCAACCGCGAACGTCGAGTCTTGTTCTGGCAAGCTTTCCGACGAACTTTCTGCCGACGGGCTTCTAGCAAGCTCCCGAACTTGTGATGACTTTAATGAGTAGCTGAGCCTTCTCGGTGATCTCCGTGAACCTCCGACGATCTCTTCGGCGAACTTCCGAAAATTCCGACAGGTTCCCGATTTCTTCTCGGTTGGTTCTGGCAGCATCTCCAACGATTCTTCGGACTCTTAAACGTCCATCGAACTTGACTCCGGTATTCTCGCTTTGTGTTTTCTGGTTATCGTAGTTAATCCTGCACACTTAACTCAATAATATGGATTAGATCAAATAACCCATTAATTGATTTTATCATCAAAATCCGAGATTCAACAGAAGACACTACGACAAATGAATGAAAAAATAGATATCATGTATTAGCACTGTGGATTACCTCCTAAGGATTAAATTGATATATCTTTTTATTCTGTTCTATTTACTTTTTACAACAAGTTCAAAGTTTGTCATCGATTGAACGATAACTGATCCTTCCTTTTAGATAACTACTATTTTGATCTGCCTAAATGATGATTTCTTTTGGATAAACTATTTCTGGCAAATTTGAATGATGAACTTTGTTTACTATTAAATGCTAAACCTTTTTTTATGATCATCAATTAGCTGGCTTGTCTCTTTTTGTTGATGACAAAGGGGGAGAAGTGATGACTAAGTGATGACTTACACCATAATGATAGCATGACTTATATGGATTACAAAAACTTATGTGATATGAATGTCTTATATGCCTTACAAAATCCTTGAAAATATCACAAGATTGATTGATCATATTGAAAGCATGTCTTACATCTATATCATGAAATTTATATTGAAAATCTTTATCTTCTGTCGTAGTAAAATTCATCTCTTTTCATTTAACTTATGATTTTCATCGAAGTTTCATACTTACTATTGTTTAATGAGGAACACGATAAGCTCTACGGTTAGAACTTATCGGGTTATGCTTGAATCCAATGGGATGGAATTCAAGTGTTTTTTATCTTCTCATAATATGGCATATAGATAGGGGGAGTTATGTTTAACTCCGTCATCAATTGATTGTCATCATCAAAAAGGGGGAGATTGTTGAATCTCGGATTTTGATGATATAATCAATTGGTGGGTTAATTGATCTAATCCATATTATTGAGTTAAGTGTGCAGGATTAACTACGATAACCAGAAAACATAAAGCAAGGATACCGGAGTCAAGTTCGATGGACGTTTAAGAGTCCGAAGGATCGTCGGAGATGCTGCCGGAACCAACCAAGAAGAAATCGGGAACCTGTCGGAATTTTCGGAAGTTCACCGAAGAGATTGTCGGAGGTTCACGGAGATCACCGAGAAGGCTCGGCTACTCGTTAAAGTCATCACAAGTCCGGGAGCTTGATGGGAGTCCGTCGGAAGAAAGTTCGTCGGAAAGCTCGCCGGAACAAGACTCGACGTTCGCAGTTGAAAACTTGCTTAGGATGTGTTTTGGTTATGTAGTTCACTTATAATTAGGATTAGGATTAAGAGATAATCCTATATCCTGGTTAGGGGCCAACTGGGCCCAAAGTAAGATTTGGTTTGGGCTAAAATTAAGCCAAACCAGCGAACCGGAGAGCCAGGCGGTGGCACCGCCTGGTTGGGCGGTGGCACCGCCCAGCACTCGAGAGCTGGGCGGTGACACCTCCTGGGCTGGGCGGTTGCACCGTCCAGCACCCGAGCGCTGAGCGGTTGCACCATCCAGCACCCGAGCGCTGGGCGGTGGCACCGCCAGCATCGGGAACCCAAAGAGAATTCAAATTTTAGAGCCCAAATTTGAATCCTCTTGAGGCCTATAAATACCCCTCAAATCTCAGCTGAGATTACAACTTTTGAGAAGTATTATGATTGAGAGAAAAGTCTTAGAAAGTCTTAGCAAGTCTTGTTTTCAATTTGCTAGAGAGTTCTCCTCCTTCTTTCTTATTGAAAATTTGTAAGAGGTTGAACTGTTTGTAAAAGGTTGTAAGAGGGGTATTTACCCTTCCATTTCAAGAGATTTGCTAGTGGAAGGTGGGTGCCTCATCGAAGAGGGGCCTCGCAAGTGGATGTAGGTCATTTGACCGAACCACTCTAAAATCGACATAATCTCTGGTTTGCATTTCATTATTGCTTTTTACATTACTGCAAACCTTCTTACATGCTTTAGTTCCTTATTACCTTTGCTGCGCAACTTTAAGAATACGTTTCAAGTTAAGCTTTTCAAGTTTCGTTCTTATCGTACGAAAGATTTTTCTAAAACCGAAGTTTTAATCCGCTGCACTAATTCACCCCCCCCTCTTAGTGCCGCTCCGATCCTAACATTTTGGAGCCCAACCAGTGAGCTGAAATAGTGTAGGCCGTGGCACCGCCAGATTTGGTGGTGGCACCGCCTAGAACCCGAGAGCCAAGCGGTGGCACCGCCCAGCAACCGAGAGTTGGGCGGTGGCACCGCTTGGCTGGGCGGTGGCACCGCCAGCATCGGGAACCAAAGAGAATTCAAATTTTGGAGCCCAAATTTGAATCCTCTTGAGGCCTATAAATACCCCTCAAATCTCAATTGAGATTACAACATTTTGAAAAGCAATAGTTTGAGTTAAGAGCCTTAGAATAGTCTTTGCAAGCCTTGTATTTCATATTGCTTAAGTGTTCACCTCCTCCCATCTTGTTGAAAAGAATTGTAAGAGTGTGAACCACTTGTAAAGGTTGTAAGAAGGGTATTAGTCCTTCCCCTACAAGAAATTTGCTAGTGAAAGTTGGAAGCCTCTTCAAGGAAGGCTTCGCAAGTGGATGTAGGTCATTTTGACCGAACCACTTTAAAAACTGCTGCGTTATCTGGTTTACATCCTACTCTTGCCATTTACATACTGCAAACTTCTCTACTTAGTTACTACGCTTCCATACGTTTCTAAGTTATCAAGTTTCTAAAATCGGTTTCCATTGATATTGCCTTTCATCGTGCGAAAGATTTATCAAAACCGAAGTTTTAATCCGCTGCACTAATTCACCCCCTCTTAGTGCCGCTCTGATCCTAACACTTTACTCTTCCAAAGCTTCTCCACCTCTATTTCTCCCCTCTTAGCATCCCAAATACTCCTCATTTCGAAGCAAAAGATCAATAATCTCTCCTTCTCTTGAAGATCTCACTTAAGGTATTCTCTAAGAAGCCTCTAAATTCTATTTTTGATTCATTTACTCTTGCTCATTACTATCCTCTTAAATAACAGTAGTTATGGGCTCTAGAAGATCCTCAAGGGACAAAGGGAAGAGGAGATTAGTGGAAGACTTTGATCTTACACTTTTCGATTCAAAATATAATGCTGAAAAATTTTTCTCTTTCGAATTTAGAAGTGTCAATAAGGGAAAATATGTAGATTTAGATGAACTAAGAGACTTAGAGACAATCCAATAGTTTGCAAACCTAGATCTACTCCCTATTTTACAAATTAGTGAACCCATCTATCCAAGACTTGTTAGACTATTTTACAACAATCTACAAGTAGATGAAGAAGAAAGAATGTCTACCTATCTCTTAGGATAACACATCTGCATTACAGATAAATTCATTTGTGACATGATAGGCATTCCCGTAAAAAATAGAGGACTTTATTTTAGAGGATTGTGGGACAATGAAACAGTTGAGACAACATATGTTGAAGCCTTAGGAACATTTTTTGGTAATCCCAACTTAGTGATAGTTCCTAAAAGCTATGAACATCTACTACCACTAAACACTAAAGTACTTCATCATATCCTAACTAGCATCATTCTCCCTAAACAATACCATCATGTTGAAGTAAGTCAAATGGAATTAGGAACCATGTATTGGATCATGAAAGGACATAACATCTGTTTTGGATACCTTATCCAACAAAACATGAAAGAACTATCTAAGAGAGACATGATGCTTCCATATGGTGGTATAATCACTAGAATACTTAAAGCCTACAATATTCCAATCCCACCCAACGAAGAAGTGATGAAAGTAGATAGGTTTAGCATAATAAACAAAAATCTACTTCACCGATTGAGATGTGTTTATAGAAACGGTAATTGGATTAGAATGCCTAGAAGAACCGATCCCCCTCAACCTGAACCAGAACCCGAAACACCAGTCTTTAGGGGCACTCAATCTCCTCCGATCTGTCTCTTTGAGGAAACACATCCATTTGAGCAAGCTCCTGCATCATCTATCGAAGACATTGGGATTCGGATGAACCGATTTGAACAAAGACAAGATCAGCTTGAACACCGGCAAGGTCAAATCCTATCTGAGCTACAGCAAATTCATCGATAATTTGACTCCTTGTTTAGGCATTTTAATTTTCCACCTCCTGAATAAGCTTGTATATGTACATGTGGATGCTATCATCTCTTGTTGTAACAATTACGTTGTTGTAAACTCTTTATGATCACAATGCCTTGAAAGCTACTAATCTATGATATGGTTACTTAATTGGTGAGAATATGCAGGGTTACTTTGAGATGTTTAAATCTCATTATCGGATTTCACGGTGAAATTAAATGTTTCTATAATGCCTACTTTGCAAACCTCGTGTCTTGGTAAATATGATATGAGAAAGTAACATAGCCATGAAAATGATGAGACATTACCATGATGTTAAATATTACCATGATATTGATGTATTGCCATGATGTTGATGTGTCTGAATGCATAAACTTGTTAAAATTATTATTCGAACTTTATTGATTGAATGATCAAATCACTTAATTGTCATTACATGCCTAAAATAACATGTTGGAAATTAATACAAAAATTTCCATAACAATGAGCATGTCTTCATGATTGTATAGCCTTGTCCGATTGCATGAAAGTGTTAAATTAAATTTTCAGTTCCAATCGGATTTCATGAATACATTATTCTCTTTCAGACTTAATAAACATATGTTACATATAGTTTGTTTCACGTCATTGATTTTTGACAAATAGAATCATCTAGCAAATGCATATCTTTTAGACTTGTCATGTGAAAAATATTCTCTTTGAGAAATAGATTTGATGATTTCTTCTCATAAAAGGAAGATATTTTTATGTGCAAGGATTTGATTCACATAAATATCCTAATCGTTGTAAAGCATGCCTTAATATCCTATCGATTTGAACTACACAAATGGCTTTTCTCCTTCATGCAAAAAAGATAATAACAAATAAAAAGGAAGAAGTTTTCACTCTATAATCTTCATGTCATGTCCTTGAGATATTTGTATAATTTATATCTTATCACTCTTTATAGATAAATGACATGAACTTACTTATGGCATTACACGTATATTTAAAAGTTGTTTATATCGTTCTCCTTTTTATTGATGACAAAGGAGGAGAAATATATGAATTGATGCTATAAATGTCATATTATGTTGAAAAAAGCAGATATATGAATTGATGCTATGATTATGCCATGCTTTCATCATCGAAAATATATGAATTAATGATAACTTGTTAGGACTCTAGCTTGGAGAGTCCTAATTGTGAGGGGCATTCATGTAGGAGGTTTTTTCTTAGAGAAGAATTAGGAGTTGTAAGGGAATAGGAGTCTTGAGTAGGAGTCCTATTAGGAGTTGGTTAGAAGTAAGAGTCTTAAGTAGGAGTCCTATTAGGAGTTAGGGTTTAGAAGCCCTATAAATAGCCATGTATTTCTTCTCTTTTCATAAGCAATAGATGAATCTTTTATGCAGCCTTTGAGCAGCAACTTGGAGGGAGGAACCCCTATAGAGTTCCAAGGAGGCCGATCCCCTAAAGAGATCAACCCCAAGTTTAGAATCTGCAAGGGTTCTAACACCTGGTATCAGAGCAGCGTTCTTGGCTTCTTGCTGCCCTTCCACAGCCATCCATCAACCCTCTACAACCATCCAAAGCAATTCCCACAATTGCTTAAAAGATTGTCACCGAATTCCGCCATCATCTCCACCACCGCGGATCATCCTTCGATCTCCCCGTGAATTGTAACAGGTTCTGGTTTCCTACCTTATTGCTGCTGCAATTTAGTTATCCTTATTCGAAAATCAAAAAAAAAAAAAAATTGTTCTTATATTGTTGCATAAACTTTTCGTCACAAAGTTTTCATCTCTACGACGAAAGATACATTGCAGAATTCCAGCCGCATAGCACCATCTGTTTGATCTTGCTACTGTGCTTTTT
>NW_027020529.1:0-34583 GCF_036884655.1 Musa acuminata AAA Group
AAGCAGCACGCAGCGAATACAAGATAGTCGAGTTGCTCAGCTACAGTCGTTGTAGTAGGCCTAAGGTTTTGTTTCCCCCAGTGACTTTAAAGCGGCCGGCATTACGAAGGCAGGAACTTAGCTTTCTAGGCGACAACTTTAGAGTGGAAAGTGGAATACGAACCACGAGTACGGTATCAAGGTTTCTTTCTGGACGTGGACATTTGCGCTTGCTGGCTTTTTCAATTGAATAAAAACCCTTAGGAATAACTCGCCCAGATCCTTTAGTTGCTCCTAATGGCAGGTGCTATGTTTCCACAGGTGTTATAGAATAGAGCTTGCCCTGCGCTTCGAGGAAAGGCCTGCGGTTCAGTCTGAAATCAAGCAATTATCTAAATCAAGTTTCATGGATTCCTTTACACTGTAAATAGGGAGATCCAGCTAGAATATAGCAAGTCAATCTTAAGGCACGAAAGAAAGACTTGGGCGCACAAGGATAAAGTGGATACTGCCCAGAACAGCACTCTTCCTCAGATTCTATAGATTCCGTTTCCGTTCCTAGCGAGCTAACATAAAACAATTCCCTTCCAAACTATCCTACTGCTATTCGCTTGCCAATCACCTAAAAACTCAAAACAAAGAAAGCCCAGTTGGGACGGGACGGCAAAAGAAGGATAAGAATTCCCATGCCTGGCAAGAGACTGCATTAAGGATCTGACAATCGAAGGAAGCACTTACTTCACGTAGTAAAGCCTCTAACTAGATGAAGTAAACTCCCAGCGAGAAAGAATTTCACAGGAACTGCCAACTCAAAGCGACGATAAAGGCTATTGATACTACTCAAAATACTGAAATACTATAACCTTGGGGAGGAGCAGAAATCCACTTCTGGAAAAGGGACAGCACCAATCCCAACTCAAAAGGTAGGGCGGGTCACCTATTCCCTCGGCTGGCACAACAGAAAAGATATGGCCTAGCAAGGAACTTAATAGTATTGAAGGAAGAGGAGGAGTGCCAACTTTAAGGGATCCCCAAAGAATAGGAGGTATATTTCAAGTCAAAAGTGAACTATAGAAATTGAAGCTTTTTAAAGTCAAAGTCAGAAGGTATGAGTTTCAGTTCATCCATATCTGTAAAAGTTCATCCATTCTCCTCTCGTCTCTTTTGGGTTATGTTATCCTTAGTCCCCACACCACAGCAGTCTTAGTTTTGGGGTTATGTTATCCTTAGTCCCCACACCACAGCAGTCTTAGTGTGATTCCGTCTAGCACTAGCAAAAGATGGTGGCATTCCCCTTGGCTTCACCCGGCCGATAGAAGGTTCGATTGGGAAGTTTCATTCTGAGTCCGCTTGTTGCCTTAAAGCACCGAGTAGTAGCTTGTCGTCTTGTCTGCTTGGCCCCGCTTCATCTCCAACTAACATGGATTTCCGTCGAACAGGAGGAAAACCAGTCATTGAACTTGCTTGCTCTGCGCGCGCACCAACCAGTACTTGATTCCTCCCCAAACCCCTCACTTTCGATTCTGATCCTTAAGAAAACAAACCTCCACGATACCTTGCTTCAAAGCCAGTAAGAGAAAGATGGTCTGCCCTGAACGCTGCTTCTGCTTTAGATCTTTATTCCTTACCTGCGCTAAGATCTTCTCCCCTCAATGAAATTCTGAACTTCTAGTATAGGCAGTATCTATTTTCATAGGTCATTTAGTAACTATAAGGAAATAGTATTCATTCAATAGAGAGTATAACTCACAAAAGTCGTATAAGTTCGAGCAGTAGGATAAAGACCTGAAAGCAAGGTTGAAATCATCAGTGAATTCTTTTCCTGCAAGAAGATCCTCTAGACTCACTTATGCCCTAGAAAGATCTATATTTGGAGAATCTAGTCCAGTTATCGGTTCAGAACAGAATATCTTATTGGCTAGGAAGCTCCCTTTTAAGTAAGCGAGGCATTCCATAATATAGTAATAAATAAGAAAAGTATAAGTCAGCGAGTAGGGTCGCCCATATAGAATTAATCAGCAGCAGTAAGAGCAGGTGCAATCGGGTGAGAGTCGAGTGAGGGCGCTAAGATGGTTTACCTAATAAATCAAAGAGTCAGGGTTGGTTTCAAGCAAGTAGTTATTCATTGAAAGAAGAGGTTGTCAAAGTATTGGAATAAGAATAGAAAACCATAACATATGAGTGAATTGCCAAGAAAAGAGAATTCTAAGGATCAGAGAAAGAATATGAATAAAAGTCAGTGGTGAAAAGCGGTGAAGAATAGGATTGAGCCCCAAGTAAGTGGTGAAAAGCCTAGTAGTTACTTGTCTGGTTGCTCCTTCCTTTAAGTAATAAGAATTGAAGAATAGAAGATACTGTACCAGGGGAGTAGTAGTACCCTAATATGAATTCTGTAATTCCATTCTTTAAGTAGTCTCAACTCAATTAAGAAATGGAATGTTGGAACTGGTACTACTATACTAAGAATAGAAAAAACTGGGTCAGAATTGAACAAGGAAAGAAAGGGTAAAATGGAGTTAGTGTATTTGTAGAGGCTTTCAGCACCTTCCCTAGTTATCCTTCCTTGAATAATTGAGTGGACTTACCGCAATTCTTCATCTAGTAGTTGCTTGGCGTTTATAACTACCCATTTGTTGTGCTGCCGCCGAAAGCATAAATTGTAATAACTTAATTAAGTAAAGTTGGAATAATCCTTAATGAAGCCCCAGGAAGTGAAGCCTGAACTGTCTATCCACCTTTCCCATTTGTTTAAGACTGTCAAAAAACAACCTTATTTCATAATCGGTAACCATCTTTTGGCAAGCTACCATGATAAATACGGAATAACATTAGGGAGAATCCCATATAACACCAATAAATACTCCTTAGAAGGCATAACTACATAAATAATGGAAGATTGTAACCAACTCCCTAGAATGATGCGATGCGGGTTACCTCTGGCAGTTAGCAGATTGATTCAGTGACAGCCTTTGAGGGGAAGGAAATCCATATCGGCGACATCTTCCTCCTCCGACGCTACTGGATCCCTATTCTAACCCTTCGGGGGATTCGGCCTTATCCTTAGAGTTCTGGGCGTACTCCTAGTTCCCTGACAATTATGGGTAAGGGAAAACTCACTCCTGTATGGGAGCACTCTGACTCTTCTGCTTACCACTTCAAAAGTCACGAATTGCCAGCTACGAAATGAAAGCAATCAGGGCCGGTGCCACCCACAATTCTAGTTAGACTAGGAAATTTCCCGGTTATTCTATAAGTTCCGTTCACTCCACTTGTTGAGTTGCGGGTCACTTTCTGTCTTTAAGCTTCGAAGCGTGGAAGCAGCCATTCCACTACTCTGCCTTTTCATTTAATAAAGCATAAAGGAGAAAGACCTAAAATCCAGACTAGTGCCATCGTTTCTATGATGGTTTTCACTCTTATACTGAAACTCCCTAGTAGCGCTTCGTCTTTTTCCGCCCCTGAGGCAATAGACAGACTCTGTTTGAAACTCTGAATACCACCCACCAATTGGGGGCTGGGCTCTAGCAGATGCCGCTGGTCTTGAGTTCCATTCGCCGGCGATAACTCTTTTTATACCCTAGTTCTCACTCTTCCTCTCTTTGACACCGAGGATCCTATTCTATACCCTTAGAATGAGTCAAGGAAATCCTATGTTATCCAATCGTCTGTGCTCACGAATCGGCTCTTTGAAAGAAGAAGCGATTGTCGGAATAACCGCAAAAGAAAATAAGGAAAGAGTCTGCGCCGAAAAATGGCCAGTCCCTCCAATGGCGAGTCCAGTCAACTAAGATAAAGTCCAGGAGCTACTCCAGTAAAGTAAACAAGGAGGGAAGGCAGGGCGGTGAAGGGACAAGACAAGCCCTTGCTTACTATCTTTACGCTATGATTTGGCATATAGCACATTCATCAATAATAAGATGTTTGAGTTCCCGAAGAGAAGAGGCCTTTTGAGCACATTCATCACTAGTAGAAGAGGATGACATAGCTATAGCTGCTCCTATTTCCATATTCTATATAATTCCATATAAGTTTGTGTATATACTTAAATATCTGTTTGTGAGAAAATCGACTCTCACTTCTCACCCTCGGGTTGCCTCATAAAGACTCTTTTTTGACTAGCCTTCTTCCTTAACGCCCGATAAAAAGCCCTTTCGTTCCTATAACGTTGGTCGTTCTTCGAAACCTATACCGTTGGTCGCCTTCGCTCCAAAAAGAGTTCTGTTCTGGCTTATAGGCGAGGAGGAGCGCAATAGGCTCGACCGAAGAGAGGGCACCTGAGTTCCTTTCTGAATTCTATTAGCCACCTTGGGAGTTATCCTTTCGCTAGAGTAACCATCGTTCTATAGAAATGACCTTTTGCAAGAACTCGAGTGGGGAAGCGTGATATACCCTAAAACGAAAACCCTGCCCGCAAGTAAGTAATTCCACGCAAACCGGACAGCCTGTATTGACTCATTCTACCAGCTAACCCTCCTCTAATAACTAATTCCAGGGAGATATGATATAGAGGAAGGAAGTATGCCGGGAGATATGATATAGAGGAAGGAAGTATACCCTCGTGCCCAGACCAGAGATCAAGTAAGCCAAACCCTATACTACAATGAGTCTACCTAATCCCTTGTTTCCAGCTTGGGAATGAGAGTCAGGATATTGGAATTGTTGGAAGTCCGGGATAGAAATGCCATTAGATTGGTATAGAAGTCCGGGTCAACTAAAAAAAGGATATTCTCAAGAAAGTGCTACAGTAAATAATTCATCTTACCTCATGCATTTGAGGATTGACCCTGGTGCTAGGAGAAGCAAGCCAGCGTTGCAACTAATCAAGTAAGCTAGTGCTCATCCAGTCCAAGGGGAATGAACTATTCTATAATGAACTATTCGAGGAATGAACTATTCTATAAGGAATGCACTATTATATAATGAACTATTCTATATGAAAAGAGATAATGAACTATTCTATATGAAAAGAAAGGGTTATGGAAGTAATACAGTCTATGGCTCAGTTCATTGAAAGCTTGAAATTCCACTAAGACTCAGAGTGGGCACTAAGGATCTGCTACAATTTCAGTATGGAATTACCCCAGGAATGAGATTCCATAAAAGAAAAGCCATGTCGCGGAAGCCTTTTATAGGAATGCATTTCTTCGTCAACGCCGCAAACCAACTAAGAACACCAAGGCCCTTGTTTGGGTCAGGGTAGGGGGGATTCATAAACCCACATCAGAGAAAAAGCGCCTTCCTGAGATTCTTGCGTTGTGAACCCTTATTTCTTTGGCGCTTGCCGGTATCTGACTAGCATGAGTTTGCTTTTCTCTATGTTCACTTCCCTTTTTCCTTTTATTGAGCATAATGAATCGTTGGTATATTTCTTTGCCGAAATGGGTTCCCCTTCTCGTACAAATGCCGGTGGCGGTTAGCGTTCATATTGATTGGCGGAGACTTCTGCGTCTAGTGGCCTCTAAGCTTTGTAGGCGATACCTGATTGTTGGTATCTCCCCGCATAAGTTTCAAGGATGTCTACGTTCATTAGTGCTTGACCGAGGATGTCTGTGCGAGTATTGAGTCTTTATCGGCTAAAGTCAAGTAAAGTAAACCGTTACTATACCTTACCTTATTGCGCTGTGCGCTCTGCGCCTTATAGCTTATAGTTAGCAAGCGCAGGGCGGGATAGAGCTCATAAAATAAAGGCTGAGGGCAGAGAAGTAAAGACGAGACAAGGAAGCAAACAAAGGAGAAAAGAGAGATAAGAATAGAAAAGGAGAAAAGAGAGATAAGAATATAGAGGCAATTAAGTCGAAGGGTAGGCCTAACTCAGTATACAACGCCGGAAGCAGGGCATTCCACCGATTCCACTTAGGGAGAAGGGATTTGCCCTATAGGTAGTTGAAGAGCTTTTTTCCGTTCGCGTTAGAGTGATCACTCGGAGCCACTCTGTAAACAAAACAAGCCCATAGTCAATAGGTTAGTTACTGTGTTCGGTATCTACGAGGGTATCTAAACAGCGAAAGCAAGGGAACAATACAAGTAAGCAATGACGCAAGCTGGGGGTCGGTAGGTAGGGGCTGGGCTTATTGACTTGTGGTGTTAGCGAGTTTAGGTTACCGAGTGGAGTTCCTGTACTTAATGATAGCTCGCTCGAACAAGTGGTAGATCCCCAGAAGTGGCAGAGTTTAGTGAAAGTTTGATCGGCATCAGCGTAAGTTCAATTGAAAGTTGGCAATGCTCTTCACTATATATGATAGGCGCATAAGTCATCAAATCCATTCATGTTTTTCTATTGGGTAGCAGAACACCAACAGCGGAAGAAGGAAATCGGGCTAAAGTCTGCTGCAATACCTTCCTGTTTAGTTCTTGTTTAAGTTATAAGTTAGAATTGACTTTTGGAATGCATACGGAGACTTGAAGTTCAGAATGGAATATACCTCTTTTCTGGAGCACCTGGAGCACATAATATGGATTTCCTTAAATACACAACATCCCTTTTTGATTGAACTAGGGGGCTTAGCCTCTCAATCAAGCATTCACCTTAACCGCCCCCCGACTATAGCCTTAAGTGCGTAGTGGCTTGGGCATTCGAAAAGATCTTCTATTATTGCCAACACTAGCACCTTGACAAACTCGATAACATCTATCTACCGACATCAAGCCAATAACGGAACCTCTATCGTCACCAACACTGGAACCCGAAACCTGCTCTCTCTATGACTTCTAACCAATAACGGAACTCGCTTACAGTGCTCTACCACCTCTACTTTCCTTTCGAACTGCTAATGAAGTTGTCGATGTGGACTTCAAGCCCCTAACGGAACTCTACGACCTAACTCCCCCAGCTTCTTTCTTCTTTATAAGATGAAACGCATTTTGCCCTGCCCTGACTGTATACTGAACCTATGCATGAGATTAAAGAGTTGATTCCGCTCCTTATGTCACTAATGATGCTACGCTTGCACTTTTACTTGTTCCCTCGCTTGTTTACTTGACTCGCCCAGCTTCTGATCTCACAGACTTGCCTCGAACTCAAAGAGACGAGACTTCTTTACACCTCGACTCAAAGCCAGTGCTGTCTTCAGCCACTTTACCAGGTGCTCAATAAGAAATGAGAAGATAAGTCTAAAGTCTCAAGTATTGTTCCAGATCAGATTCCAGTATTGTTTTAGTTTCATTAGCCGGAGAAGAAGAAGCTCTGTAAGCAGGAGCAGGTGAAGCTTATGAATTGCCAGTAAGATAAGAATCATCAGCCATATCAAGATCTTAAGATGGATCAGGTGAGAGCCCACAGCTAGTATGGGAATTCTAGAGCACTTGCATCGGTTCAGTGTATGTCTTTACGGAATTCTATGCTAGGTGCAAGAAAGTCATCATTTCCTCTATGCTAGATTGCTTCTCTTGATCCCCACCTTTCCACTTCTTGAGCGCTACTGTACTTTTTCCCCTTATTGATTGAGCACGATAGGGACATAGTTCTGCTACCCAATATCAATTCATGAGTCTAGGGGCGCTAAGCAAGACTCAATAAGTCCGTTTTGAAGCAAAGGAGTGTCCTGTGACATAGTGTTATATACTCAACGTGGAATCCATACAATCTTGATGTTCCCCCAAACTACTTGTTCTTGCGCAATGACTAACGCTATAGTATAAGCCCTTCTTGATTATTGGATACTTTGCCACTTCGTCTGTACCTGTACTTGTGGAATACTTGTTCAAGGTGTCAACAGCTAGTAACGAGTTATTATATGAGGAGTTCTGCCTGTTCCAGTTTTCGGATGTGAGAGAAGAAGTAGTTAAGCGGTAAGCCAGACTAGAGGTATCCTCTTTCTCGCAAGTCAGGTCAGAGCAGAGGTCAGCTTCACTTCAAAGAGAGGTTGGGTCGCCAAGGGAGGAATCATCAGAATAATATGAAGAAGGACACTTGTTAGTTAGTTTAAGTCTTGCCTAGAAACAAACAGGTAATTAATGGGTGAAGTCGTCTCTTGTCCCGCAACAACGCCTTGTTCCACTTCTTGCCTTTTTGTTCGCCTAGTGTGAGTAGAATTCTTTCTTAGTTGACAGAGCCTAGCCAGTAGTATACGAGTTCACTCCCCAGTTCCTGTTCTTATTGAAGTTGCAAGAGGGGCTGTTTCATCTGTCATCCAATACTAGGGTGGGTAGGCGATAGGGAGAGCACCACTTTACAGGGTTGGTAAAGAGCAATAGACCTATAGCTAGGAAGAGGTAAAGAGAAGAGCAAGAGGTCAGAGAAGGTGCTAAGAGCCCTTTCTTTTATGCCCGATGGGACCCTTCTTAAAGTAGTAGTGCCGGCTCCTGTTGCCTTACTTATTACGGGAGAATTACCAGTGAAAGTTCTAAAGTAGGGTTAAGGCTTAGAAGGAATGTATAGGTCGGGTCGGGAAGCTGTGGAATCAGTAGCTCCGGTAGACTTAATGATCAGTAGCTCCGGTAGAAGAGCAAGAAAGAAGAGCACTTTCTTAGTTTACAGAGGAGAGAGAGTCAAGCTAGTCCAGAGTGGAGGTATGATAGTTCCCAGCTGTATTCTGTATTTATTGCCCAGAGTAGAGGTATGATAGTTCCCAGCTGTATTCTTTATTGATTGCCCCTTGGTTTAGTCTTGATAGTAGTTGCCTTAACCCTGTAGTTACTAATTGCAGAAATGAGAATAAGGTTCTTCACTGTTTGGTTCACCAAGCAACGGATAGCCAAGACACGTATAATGTGTCGCGGCAGTGAGCTGAGCTAAAAGCGCGGTAGCGAGCCCTTGCACTGGTGTCAGCCTGAGTCAAGTAGGAGGTCAGTCTGGTTGGTAGTTGTTGCATTCTGATTGTTAGGTGCCTTAGCCCTGTTGTTAGTAGTAGTAGTCTCAGTAGCTAGGGTTTCCGCCTTGTTAGCAGCGGTTTCGTTCCCAGACTACCTTATAAGGTTGATTCTGGTTGGCAGTGATTGTAGTCTTAGTAGCTATGGTTTCAGTCTGTCATTCCTACTAGCTAGGTTCGAAGTAGTTGCTAAGTAGTAGGCTTGGCCCCTAGGTTCGAAGTAGTTGCTAAGTAGTAGGCTTGGCCCCTAGTTTCATCGTATCTAGAGGAAGTTTACAGATCAGACTTCGTTTAAAGAGCCCAGGTAGTAGAGCAGTCCTGTTGCATCAGTAGTAGTTGACAGAGCCTAGCCAGTAGTATACGAGAGGGGAGCAAGAGTAGAAAGATAACCGGCTACTAGGTTAGTTGGTAAAGAGAAAAGAGGCTGTTTTTGTTGAAAGAGAATCCGCTGGAGAAGAATCCGTTCGAGGTCCCCAGTAGTCAAGTGTAGTTCGAAAGTTTCAAAGCAAGTGGTTTTGTTCTTGTTTCATCTGTTGGTGTTGTCGATAGTCACTCTTGTATGGATTTTCATAACAGGACACCCATAACTCTCTTCATTTGGTTTGGCCAGATAGTTGCATTTCATAATGGAGTTTTTCATGCTTAGGCTAAAGTCAGCGAGAAAGAAATCAAGTCTGGAAGTTAACCGATAAAGATAAGAAGGGTTGACAACTTCGACAGCTTAACCGAGCTAGTTGTATTAGCTACTGGGGTTCTGAAGCGCTAAGTGTAGTAGAGTAAGGTTTCAAGTTGGCAACTACAGAATCAGCTGGCTAAGGTAAAGAATAAGGCTCATAAGCGGGTGAGATATCTTCTATCAAATTCTATTAAACAAGCAACGGAAAGCACCCAACCCAAGTTAATACAAAGGAACGAGCAATAGGTGCAAGCAAAGAAGAAGATGTTAGGCGTAAATGCACTAGAACAGCCAACAAGTATAGAGTCAGTAGTTTTAGGCTTGAAAGCAGGGTAAACGGGAAAAGAATCAATTCCTTATGAAGCCTTTTCACCGAGAAATCATACTTATTAAGCTTGCCTTGGACTTTGATTATTATCTTATTCCTGCGCGTAGAGTCTATGAGAGAGTTGATTGTGCTTGGGTCTAAGGCTTACGCTCCAAGTCCTGTGTTTGCCGGTCCGGCTACTATTAGCTATCAGCCTAGTAACTACTACAAATAGAGAGAGGAGCCTTTTTTCAGGTATCAAAGAAATGAAAAGAAATGAGAAATATGAAATGCAGGCTTCAACCAGGCAGTTTCAGAATCCAACTAGTAAGTAGGTGAGCTAGTCGGAAAGTAGGAATTCCACTAGTTAGTAGTAAGCCTTAAGTCAGTTGCCCGATGACCTAGTAGAACTAAGCCAAGGTATTAATTCCCTGCTTATAGTATATGACTCAGAATTGAACTAGCAGGTATAAGCCCTAAAACCAGTGCATCAAGGACAAGAATCAAACCGTTGGAGTTACAGGCGGCTTTAAGTAGTCCACCGAAGCTACTAAGATCAGAATTGAACCACTGCATCTAAGAGCCAACCCGCCAACTACAAGCCTGAAACCACTACCGACAGGACTAAGACAACTACTATCAAGAATCAAACCGGGTAGCTAAGTACCTCTGTAGTTACAGAATTGACCTCAGTAGTCACAGCCAGAAAGGGATAGAATTGACCTAACAAGTGGGAAAGTGAGAATGGAATGGCAACGAGGGAAGTTGACTTCACAACCGCACCAGAGCTATCAAGGGAAATATCCAAACTGGAGCTGTTGTTTGGACTGTTGTTTGCTTCTAATTAATATCAACTAACTAATAGAATGACTCTAAGTATTATTACTCTAATAAAACAACTAGTGGAATTACGATAATCAACCTACTATTATGAAATACAAATAAGCATATGATAAATATAAGTAAATAATAAACTAAGTAAAGTCAAAGAAGCAGAGACAGGGTAGACTAAGTAAAAGAATAATAGACAGGTTAGTAAGATGAAAAGGAAGTAGAGGCGGGCTGCCAATAGGGGGGAACTCACAAGGCATTGAGGGTCGGTAGTGAAAGTCTTATTCCCGAGTGAGATTCAGCATATTCCCTGGTTCTCGGTGTTCTCATTCTCATCAGTATCAGTGTGCGATTCTTTCAGTTGGTCTTATCAGCCTTGTAGTATCTCGAAAAAAGTATCTGACTTGAGACCAGTATACTCTATTTCAGGCTTGCGGTGAACTATTGCATTCTCATCGGTAGTGTTTTCAGTCTAATAGCTTTTAGAGGTTTCCAGTTTCTAAGTTCAAAAGCACTAGTGGAGTTCCTTATTCAAAGTATGAGTTCCGAGCAAAGGTATTAAAGGCAGTAGAGCAGGATCCGAATCAGTAGTAAAAGAACGAAACTATAAATAAAGAGTTGAAACCAAGGAGAGGTAGATTGAAAGGAGAGATATAGAATGCAAATCCGGATAGTAAGCCAGTTTGCTAGCAGCTCCAAACTCTTATTAACAGTAGTCCGAGTCTAATAGGCAATGAAAGCCCTGTTTCGAGTTAAAGTATGATTAGGCGCAAGTTCCATTCTTTTACCACTTAGTAGATTATGATAATTTCCATAGGCCTATGCCTTTTATTACACCTATACAGGTAACATCGTACCCATTTATATGACTTATCGGTTGGATTCCGAGAAGCCAACTGGAGTTTGCTGCTGGTACAGCCTTGTTTGCTGTGTTTGAAGTCTCGGTAGCACTAGTTGTAGGTTGCAAGCTAAGATAGGTATACTCAAGCTGAGGAAAGGTAGGCTTGGAAGTAAGTGTTAAAGAATAGCGGTTTGGGTAGCAAGGCTGTTAGGTTGTAGTCGAAGAGTGAAGGAGAGCAATTGAAGGTTGAAAGCAAGGATAGCTAGAGTAAACCCAAAGAAGGACAGGCTCATAGGGCAGTAAAGAGACTATTATTGGTAGTAGTAGGGTGATTCTAGTAGTGAGTTGGAATGAGAGGGACTAAATACAGATGTAGATTCAAGAGATCCAGAGTGAAACAAGTACTAATAGGAGTGTGTGAGCTGCAGCATTGCTAGTTCCGAGTTCCATTCCCCTTTCTCAAGTGAAAGCCCTAGTTCCGAGTTCAAGTCTCAGAGTACCCAATTATGGATTCTTTATTCTTTTATTTAGTCTACTAGTTATTAGCATAAGAGTTAGCCCGGGGCAAGTTAGATTTTCTATCAGAGTCTCAGAGTTAAATACATGTTTGGAAGCTATGAAGTAAGGCTTGGCATGAACACCAACAATATACCGTATTTGAAAGTCTGGATCCTAATCAGTAGCTCTATAGTCTTCAAAGAAGTTTTTGGATTCCTTGTTCCTAGTTGAGTTCACTGAGTTTACTTCCCTGTTCCGAGTTTAGTCTATCAGAGGGGGGGTATTGTCCAATTCCTTATTAATAATCAAAAGGATCCGTATTCTGTGGCGAAAGAGTCAAGGTAAGGGTAGCGAGCCTGTTTGCTAGTAGCCTGATTATTATTGAGAAGATTGATTTCCTTAGTGTTGTTTTATCTTACAACTACTAAAACAAGTAGCCTTAGAGCTAGTTCATCTAAGAATGGAAGAAGTAAGTACCATACCCTTCCGTCGTGAGAGGGCAGGAAATGAGACTGAAACCAAGTATAGAAAGAACGTAAGACAGGAGTTTAGGAACGAGAAGCAAGAGAATAAGGGCTGAGACAGTGGATTGGCTGTTTTTGTAGTAGTTACTTGTCTAGTCGTTGCTTGGCCCTTTGTCGAGAGTGTCTTTGTCTAGTAGTAACTTGGCGGGCTTTCTGCTCTTCGGCTTCTCATGTAAATCGAAATTGGCTATTCAAAAAGAATTGTATGTATGTTAATGAATATAATTTGTAGGAGTTTTCTTAATGGGAAGAGTAGGAGTGAAAGAATGGCCCGCGAGTCGAGGTAGGCTAACACACTGGAGGCCGGGTCAGATGGCAAGGAATAAGGCTTTCCCTAGTTGCATCTGTGCTCTTATATAAGATAGAAATCCAGTTGTCATGTTTTTCACTGTTCACTTGTATATAAGGGCTATCTGTTCTGTTCTCCACTCAAGCTTGCACTGACTGATACCACACTGCTGAAGATCCTGCCGTTGCTTGGCCCGGAGTCCTATATTATACCATTTCCTTTATACCTACAGTTCGACTTGAATTCGTGTTTGTTGGCGTAAGTCCAGTCAGGAGTGGAAGTTTCCGTTGAGGTCGACAAAGAATATCTGCCCTCTTCCGCGCTAAGTAAATCAGTGTAATCGTATCTCTCAAATCATCTCGAATCCAATGCCCACGCCATGTAACTCTGCTTGTTATGATGGACAACTAACATAAGCATAAGAAAGAATGGAATCTAGAGAAGAAAGAGCAACGTATAGAATGTCAAGTAAGAGTGGAAGGGTTAACTCACTAACGCGTAACTAGTGACTAGTTCCTTCGCTACCCGGAGACAAAGTCTGCAAGCGGTTCAATGAAAAAGAGGACTCTCATTCATTCTTTCTTTATAAATGAAGAACTGATTTCACTCTAACTCGAACAGGGGCAGTACCACCAGGAGCTTCAAGGTCTTCAACTCTAATTCACAGCTAGGAGCTTGGCTCTTAATAGTATATGTTGCATTCTAATTTATTTGTTCTTTATAATTTCCGGGGACTCCTGCCGCTACACATTATACGTTCCTTGGCCCAAGGTAATAAACTGAAGCCTACCCGCCAAGCCACTCACTGATTCCACTCGGTACTCGGTATTCCACAAGAACAGAAATCTACTTGTAACCGGCAAGCTACTAAGAGACCCCAAACCCTAACAAGCAAGTGAGTCCACCACCCGACCTAGTAATAGAATTCCATAACTACCCGACCTGACCTCCTTTCTGTAGTTTTATCACCCGAAACAAGACTGGAAGACTAAACTGGGGATTACACTCTCACTGGAGCAGTACTACCGGGATTCCACTAACTACTTAAGAAGGAAACTACTAGCCCGAGACTTATTATATAGGCCCGACCTCTATACCACTACTAAGAAGAATAAGGGATCTACTAATAAGATACTAAAACTAAGGGACCTGTCTTCAACTCACACTCGCCCTGGAACAGGCAATTCCGTAGCTTATACTTCAAAACTATCATACCTCTCCTCTGTCTTCAAATAGAGATTCGACAGGACCACTACTACTACAAATACAGATGCTACAGGACCAGACCACCTTCTCAGTGCCAGTGGAATTCCTTGCTTTGAGTTTCATTCTTACCGATGAGTTCACCCATCCACTGTGGAGCTTCTATCTTTCTCAACTTTCTCCTATATAATAACAGCTAAACTTTCTCCTATATAATAACAGATAGAATTGATATGGCTTTTTCTTGATTAATTAACAACAACTTATCTATTTCCTCATTGATTAACACAAGCAACCGAGCCTTACTATTAAGCTTCAAACTAGGGATTCTGACTAGAACTTAACTAGAACAGGGGAACAGGCAATTCTCTACTATACCCGGAATAGCTTCCCTTTCTTAATCGACAACGAATGCAACTAGAGCAGCTCCCTTTCCATACTTGAGAACAGGAACAGGGACAAGCTTATACTAGATGCGGGCAATCGGTGGGGAAGGGTGAAGTCTGAGTCAACTTAGCTCCATTCTGTGCCTACCCGGCATCAGGCTTGCTGGCACTGGTATCAGGCTTGATGTTACTAGCACTCGTTCTGGTGGTTAGTGGTTGTATTCTTGCCCTGACTAGTTCTTTCCCTTAGTAGCTCTATTCTTGGACTTATGGGTTTGATTCTTAGATGCAGTGGTTGCAGGCTTGGCTGTCCCTCTCTAATTCTTAGTGGCACTGGTTTGATACCCTAGCTACATACCCCAACTCTCTAGCATCGGTCTTGGAAGCCGAACACAGGACTTGCTCATAGCAACGTATTAACAAACATACTATGTGAGTTTCTTTTTCTCCTTGCTTTTGTCTCTTTGTCTTTCTTTGTATTAGATCTGCCAGCGAGTAGGAGTGGGATCGGGTGCTTATAGAGTTCCAGTAGAAGATGGAGAAGCCGAAGATGGAGCTTTCGGGTTGGGTGCGGCCAAGCAACGACTAGACAAGTTTCACTCCTAACTAAACAAGTTGAACTCCTAACTCAGGTACCAGTGTACAAATTCCAGTTAGAAATAGGACCGGACCACTTAGCACTGAAAAGCAAGTCTCACTCAAGATATCCCTCTGCTTAGGCTACTACTACTGATGAAACTACCCTTTCTTCCCCGAAACTGACTATAAGGGCCTCTCCTTCACGCTGAGCAGGAAAGTATCTAGTTGTTGGCGCAAGTGATGGATTCCATTCCAGTTTTAGGTAAAGAATACGAAGCTGGGTATTGGTATTGGTCAAGGGTAGCTCTAGTAAAGAATCTATAGTTTTAGTTTCAGAAATAGGATACGGGATAAGGTTAAGGTGAGGAATACTGATCTTCAGCAGGAACAAGAGAAGAATAATAGGGATCTGTGTAAGGATCTGCAGTTACATACCCATACCTGTAGTCCACCGCATCAGTCTTAGAAGCTCTTGTTTAAGCCTGTAACTCCATAGCATCTGTCCCTAACTACCGAGCATCAGCCCTGCCACTCCTTAGCTGCAGTCCGGGCAACACCAATATCAGTCTGAGATGCACTGGTTGTAGCCTAAGTTGCAGAGGATGGAGTCTTGGATTTACTGGTTGAAGGCTTGGACTACCTGGTTTCGGTCACCAAGCAACTACTAATGACCAAGGAACTGCTAATGTTCCGCGGTAGGAGCCTGTGTTAAACGGTAGCGAGTTAGGGGCCCTAGTAGTTTGATTCTGAGTTTAGTTAGCTCCGTTCTTTGACCTGCCCTGCCGAGCTCCACTCTGTTGCTTGTCTCTGCTAGTTGCTAGTAGGAATGTAGCTAGTGAGTTGCATTCTTTCACTCCTTAGGGACACTCTAAGATTTAGTGGGTTGATTCTTGTCCTTGCTAATTCCATTCTTAGACACCCGCGCCTACTGTTCGATTCTGTAACTCCTTAGCCTCATTCTCGCTAGCTCCACTCTTAGCCTTACACTTACCGGCTCCCGAACACAGGGTTGTGCTTGGTAAGATAGACCTACGATCGAGGTTTCGTAGCCTCGTGCTCCAACTAGAAAAGCTACCTGTCGGTCAGTCAATCCATTCATTCAATTAAGTCTTTGCGAGCGGGGCACGAGATAAGACATGAGATAATGTGTTATGGTTATTAAAGATGAGGAAGACGTGGTTTAAAGCAAATATCGATTCCAGGTTCACCTTGTTTTCGTGAGTTTTCCCATCATAAAGGAATGGGGACATTGCGAGAGACTCTCGATTTGCTGCTATACATTTGGAGAAAGTGGAATAAGAAAGGCCTTATACCGTAACAACAAAGAGGCTGATTTGATAACGTTAGGATAGGCGCACGGGGCTAGACCCATCGCAGACCAAAAACGAAAGCCTTTACTAAGCCTAAGAAAAGCTTGTCAAAAGACCCCCGAAGAGCTGACCTGACCAAAGCTAGGGCATTTAGGCTGTTGGTCGGTAGGTAAAGACCTGTTGGGGACTTTCCAAAAGCTCCTTTCGACCTCAGCTACACAACAAAGACCAATACAAAAGAAGGGGACCTGACTGGGGGAAGAGGCTAGGAATATAGTCAATGGATGAATTTCACCCTATTGCTTACACCAGAGAGGCTAGTGAGATCGATAGAGATAACGAGGCCAGGCGAAGAGACCAATTCTTTCTTTCTTTATTAAGAGAACGGGAATACGGAATGGACCCATACGTATTAAGAGAACGGGAATACGGAATGGACCCATACCCATACGCTCATTTTGGACCGAAGCGAGAGATTCCTCCTCTCTACTCTTCCGCTTATTCGATTAACTCGGCTATTGCAGAAAGTGAACTTCCATAATACTGTAAAACACTTTTAGAGAAACTAGCATCTTGCATCTCAATTCACTAGCACAGCCCTTCTTCCGCTTTGACCAAGCCTTGAGGAGACTACTGGCTAGGAGAGAAATACTCTAATGAAAGGAGGGGCGGATGTGACTATACAAAACTAGATCCATAAGAGGGCAGAGCCTCGGCTCACGTTTTCACTAAAAGAATCAAGCGAGCCTTTTCCTCATGGATAGATGCATTTCCACCTATTGCTTATAAAGGACCAGACCCACCAAGAGATCGGATTAGATGAAGGGGAGGAGAGAGTACTACTATGTGAAAGAACGCTAATCGCTTAAGGAATAGAATCTTATAAAGAAACGGAATCCACAGCAATCGATGAACTGAGCCCAAGCCCACCTGCAGCTAATGAGAAAAGTCCTACCACTGACAGAAGTTTCATAAGCAAGCAAAGAACCAAACCAATCTCCTCTTGACCCGGCAAAGAAAGAAAGGAACGAACGGGATTCACACCGGCAACTCCCAAAACCAGATTAACTGGGGAGCCAGCAAGAAGGGCAGGAGCTTTTTCAACCGAGGCTGGGGGAGATATTTACACAGATGTATTTCAATAAATAGGAATGAATAAGCCCCTAAACAGAATTACAGAGACGAAAGAAGTGGAAACTTTAACATTAGAACAGCCCAACGGTATAGACTACATTGGATTAATTCATTCTTATTTCTTTGAATCGGTCTCAAGTCTGAGGTCTGCGCATCCTTGCTTGAAATAGTTCCTCTCCTCAGGCCCTGGCCTAGTAGCTCGGGTCGGGCATGCCCTTTTCTTCTTTCTCGTCCATGAAGCCTGGGGTCCTTTAAACACTTCTCCCCCCACGTGCCCAAACCGATCGCTATCGTTTTCTTGCTTTCTTGTTGTCTTGAATTTGGATAGAACGGCTTTCCTTTTATTGTGTAGTGTGTTAGAAATTGACTTTGTTAAGTAAGTGCAGTTCGTGGTTTCTGGGTATGCCCCACTCACGGTTAAGAAGGAATCAGGTGAGTTTTTAGTTGAGCAAAGGGCTTTCTTCCTCTAATAAAGATATATTCTAAATAGAGAAGAGAAAGAAAATCCAACTACGGCTTAAACAACGCATAAAGGCCATATTAGACTACTAGAGCTCCTTGTCGTTTCGGGGAGTACGCGTACAAAAGTTGTATACGAGAATCTCATTGGGTGCAAGCGAGTGTTGTCGTTTCGTTCTTAACTTCTTCAGCGCTAAGTTAATCAGTAGAATCCCCTTCTTTTCCGTAGAATCCCCTTCTTTTGGTGCGAGTTTTGAAGTATAAGTAGGTTATTGTTGAGTTGAGTCTCATATAGAAAGGGAAAGGGTCATTATTGAATAAGAGGTTAAGCAGTGCCCAGATGAAGCAGTTTAGTTTGAATTGTGGAATGAAATATAGCCTAGTGTTTCTGAGGTTTGTATAGATAGATCTTGGTAACCTGACATTCCAAAGCCCCCAAAGTAAGCAGTTAGAGCTGTTGAAAGAGAAACCAGATTTTCATAAGTAGCAGGAGATGGATATGATTCAAAACATAGGGAAACAGTTTCTTTACGAGGTTCTATACCATATGTACTTCTATTCTCTTCAAATCCATTATGAACTGAAAGTCCTGTTTCTTGTGTGTTGGCGATGATAATTGCCTTGCCTTGAAAGCTAGGTTCAGGGAAGAATCATTGCGTTGAAGCAAGGTGTCGTGGAGAGAGCTTCTTTGCTAACCTAGTAGTGGTTCAGTGAGGATTGCAGGCGTAAGGATAGAAAGTCAAGATGTTAGGCGTCCATGAACTAAAACAGCCTTACAGGTACTGGCAAGGAAGCATAAGCTGGATTGGTTCCAAAGTCCGGGTATCTTGCAATCGGTTCCTAAAGTCTTGTTCGGGTCGATAACATCTCTGCTCTGGAACTTATTCACACACAACACTTATTGTCCCAACAAGCAACTATCCGGTACAGGACAACCTGTATCTCTGGTCGACTTAGCGCTTGCAAGTCCAACACCAAGATACTACACTATAGCATGTGTAGCTGGTTGTTATTCTGCCTAAGCAGCTTGTTATCGAGCACCAAGTATCGATTTTAGTAAAGATAAAGATATGGAATCTTCTGCTTACTTGAGATTTGATTCTGCTGGAACTACACTTGCTACAGAACCGTTTGCATTAGCTACAGATGGAATTGAGGCAAGCACTCAAGTAAAGGAACAAGCTTAGGAACAAGAACAAACAACCAGAACAAACGAGCGGAACGACTAGCAAGGAAACGAGTACACCAAACCAGTCTCAGATCAGATACAAGCTAAGGAGCAAGCAAGCAATAAGTAAGTACTCGCATACTGGGTTTTGGGCTGCCTAAAGTAGACACGGATAGGGTTTGGCTGCCTAATGTAGATGGAATTGTTTATTACCCTTTTATATACTCAACACCGCACCTTTATTGTATTGATTGCATCTTTCGCACTGCTCATGCTTACTCGCCCGATCTTGCTTCGACTTCTTATCCTGCTTAATCTACTGATCTGATTGACTTAACTAGAACTAATGAACTTACCAGCTCTTTCCCCAGCTGTAGACTAATAGCCTTTACTCTCTTCTTATTCTCGGCTTGTTGAATGAAATTTCTCTATTAACGGAATGGAATCTATCCCTTGCGCCTACGCCTATAAGATTGGATTTGAGATCAGTTGCACATGGGGTATAGACTGAATTATCCGTAAATACACACACAGCTTAGCATCCCTTTTGCCCCGACCTAACCTTTAAGTGAAAGAATGTCAGTGAATCCATCCAGTGCTATTAATTGAATCTTTCGAGCACAGAGGAAAACAGTAAATCAAAGAATTCCACCAGTAAAGTCAAATCGAAAATGCCCTCACTGGTCTATTACTTAGGAATGGAACTGCTCACTAATGCACTGACTCTTGCTCGAACTCTATTCATCCGACCTCTCCTTTCAGTAAACTGACTATAAGGGCCTCGACTCTCATGCGGATTCTCTCGTTGCCAACTCAAAAGGTATACAAGACTTCCCGCGGGCTACGGTTCCTTTCAAGTGCCTTTCGCCAATACCGATAGTGGGTCAATAAAAGAAGCGATAGCGCACCACGTCTTGTTGCTCCCACTTATCTACTTCAGTACAAAGAAAGAGAGTAGCATGTTCTGGAGTTTGGCCATAATCATACTTAGCGCTTACTGCTTCCCTTAGCGGAGCTTCTTCTCCTGGTTATGATCCATGAATGAATTGCGCCCGGGCCAAGCAACGACTAAATAGATTGTCCCGCTGTAGCTTCAAGTTTGAGAATGGAGTTCGCCAGGACTACAGATACAGAACAGAAGCCGTCTAAACTCACGCCTTGAATTGAAGCTTAAATAAAGAATATCGGCACCCGTTCATCAAGTAATCGGTAAGTGAATTAGTTTACCCTATTTGTCAGGGAAAGTCGACAGTGAGTGTAAGTCGACGAGAATGTCCTGCTTCAGCTTATGCACTTAAATCAATTCCTTCTGAAGCGGTAAGTAAATCAGTATCATTGTATCCAGAAGATCATCTCTTTGCTAATGCCCACGCCACGTACTTTTGATTAGGTTGAAATGCATTTGAAGGAACGTTTCTAAGTTTCCATGAGTATTTTTTACTAGCGTTTACTCTCGGGGTAAGATAGATTAGGAGTTTGCTTACTTTACTCACGTTAAGCACAAGGGAACAGCGCAAACTAGTCAACAATGCCTATCTTCTATTCAACGGCACAAGCTAGGGTAGCGAGTAAGTGGTAAAGTATATTGTATTTCCACTCGGGTACCAAGTAAAGTGGAAGGTATTTCAACAGCGCAAGAAACAAGCTTATATTAGTTCGCAAATAAGAGACTACTCTCACTCTGGTATATGTCTTATTAAGAAAACATGCATTTGAACAGAGGTTAAACGTAGCTAAATGGCATATTGGCGCAGGAGCTCCTTGTACTGAAGTGGAGTATCTTAAAGGACGGGACCCCTAAAACTGGAACACTAGCCCGGCCTTCTAGTAATTCGCTACGAACACATAGCTCGACTTCCCTTTGAGCCTAGCCTTATAGTCATTTGAAGCTAACACATTACCCCCATCCCCTTTAGACTGTACCTTAAGATTCTTCTCAAGCGCCCCAATCCACTACATTCTTTGGACCACTTCCCGATTCATATCTTTCTCCCCAGCTGATGATTCTCTTACAGCTTCTTTCTATTCTCTTGTTTACTGAACTGTCATTGATACTGACACAACGTCTTGCTTCTTCTCAAGATCTGGTTTCTAATCCGGCTTCTAATGCATCTTCTGATCTTATAGATGAAACTCTCATAGGAATTTCGTGCGCAGAAGATAGAAAAGAGTAAGAGCAAACAAGCACTCGAACCAATACGAGATTATTCCCCGAACTAGACTTCTTTCCTGGCTGCTGACAAGCTATACGATGAAACTAGAACAGACCCCACTTGCAGAGGCTAACGAACAATGGACTTGGTTTTCACTCATACAGTTGTTGCTTGTCTGCTGAGGACTCGTATTAACATGTCAGGAAGCTCCCTAAAACAGTAATTTCTAACTCCGAGGAGTATTTGAGAAAACACATTCTTAATCCAATTATGACTCCTGCTGGAGCAAGTAGGAATAAGTGAGTTTCGAATGCATTATTAAGTAGACTCAATTGCCTGTTCGCTTAAAGGAATCAAACAATTAGGATAAGAAGCCGCAATGAAAGTAGAATCGACGAGGGAATCCACTTGATTTGTATCTTAAGCTGTTAGGTATCCGTGAATAGTATCAAGGTCAGCTACAAGCCAATCAATAACCTTTCTTGCATACCTGCCTTAAATGCTTGGGGTTGGACTACGATGCGCTGAAGAATCCATTCCTTCTTGTACCTCTGATCCCAAAGGAATTGAGCTTGACGAAACCTACTCAACTCGAGTTTAAGACTTATACACAAGCAAGCTAATCGAAGTAAGTAAAAGGCTCTTAGCTCCTCTCTTCTCGTAACTTAACCGCGCTGAAGAAGTAAGAGCGGGCAGTAAGCCTTCTTTTGAGTCTACTAACCTATGTTCAACTCGTATTCTGGTTAAGGGTAAAGAACAGTAAGTTGTATTATGGATCATGCAACAGTGAAAGCCAGAAGGTCTCACCTACCACTACTCGGCTTCTTTCGAGTCTCGGGTAATAAAATCAATTAGTAAAGGTGTTTCTCATTTCAGACTGAAACTTGGAGTTCTTAACCACAACACTCGCACTGCCTTAGAATTGTATAGGGGGTAAAGAAAGGGGGCTCCATAATAACTGATGTTATAGGCTTCTGCAACGGAACAAACAAAAGCTACGGAGTTTGCGAGCTCTTTTGAAAGCCCTTATGTGTTAGTTGTTGCAGGTAGTGCTAAGACTTATTCCCAGGATAGTATGCTTACGGAGCTCGGGTTCGGTTAACGCTTCAATCCGACTGTATCGAAAATAAGTCATTCTTGATTCTGTGTCCAAGTCGTAAATTGAAGCCAAGCCCTAAATGGTCTAAGCATGAAAGTGAAGTGCCCTCCTGTCTAGTTCTGTTCCTTATCTTTCTCTTGTTAGGGCATATAGAATAGAGTACTCTGGCTTTGAAGCGAGGTGTGAGCGAGGTGTGGTCCAAGTAGCTTTATCAGTAAGTAAGGGTTATGCTCTTTGTCTACAAGAAGTATGGGTTGTTCTTTACCTTTGTTGTCGTATAGAGAAGAAAGAATGCGAATGCGACGCCTACTATGCGGTTAAGTTGAAAGGAAGTGGTGATCTCATCTCGTATTGCTTGCTGGGAGAGTCCGTACCACCTTTGAAAGCCAGATAGCTAACGATGCCAGCAGTAGCATACCTATACCTAGCTAGCTGATTAGTAAAGAGCCTAGTGGACTCTGGGTTTATACGATTCTCAATCTTAGGTTTATACGATTCTCAATCTTGGTTAGGGTTGACAGCCCGCCTTGGACTCGAACACCCTATAAGGCCTGGTTGCTCTTCTTGCGCCTAAGCTTGTTCCCCGAAACAATAAGTTGATTTACTTGTTCCGCATTTGCTTATTGAAGAAATGAAAAAGAAGAGAATTGGGGTAGCCCGAGTCGAGTTGCTTTAAGAATTGAGGCTGCCCCAACGCTAGAAAAAAGTCATGAATTATTGCCTGGCGCGGGACGAAGTAAAGTCACCGGATTCTTTTCCATTCCTTTGACTTATAGTGCTTTCCTTTCTTTCCCTTCCCCTTTCTTTCCCTTCCCTTGTAGTGATAGTAGCGGACAGTTCCAGTTTCATCATAGAAAGAAGTTGTACGAGTGTTGTATACAAGATCAGTTGCATAAGCCCTTTCTTTTTGAGTGGAGGCACCCGTTGCTTTAAGAAAAGAAGATTTAGAGGCATATGAATCCTAAACTAGAATAGAGTAAAAACTTATTGACTAAAGCTTATTCACAGCCCTGACTGACTCTAGCCCTGACTTACTCTGTTGCTTGCTTCCTTGCTCTTGGCTTTGGCTCTGTTGCTTGCTCCCTTGCTCTTGGCTTTGGCTCTGTTGCTTGCTCCCTTGCTCTTGGCTTTGGCGTGGCGTGAACTAATTTCCACTAAGGACCTATGTCACTAAACTCGGTAAGCACAACTGTAGCGGTGTTGTATCAAGCGCATCTGTCCTGAACTTCATACTAGTTTCTTTCGAGTGTTTGTCGCAGATAAGAGAAAATGAATGAAATGTTGAACAAGCAAGTAATAGGTCATCTGTAATTCCGAACATAAAGTATTGTTAACCTTCGAACACTTATTGAATGAAAGGAAGCGGTAAGAGAGGAAGCGGTGTAAGCTGCAATGAAAGGTGAAGTTCAAGGAAAGTCTCTAAGATAAGAGGAGAGGGATTGGATCAGCAGAAACTAGATAAGGATAAGAGGAAAGAGAAGGCTTTGATGCGCTAAGTGGTAAAAGTAGGTGAGAATGTCCTTCTGAAGCGTTAACACCAGGTCGCCAACTAATGATCCTGTCCTGTTCACGATCACTACTCTTGAAAGGCTGTAACCTCTGATCGAGAGTCCTTTTGCTTTTGCCCGAGATACCTTATTTTCTGACTTTGTGAATTACCCACGCTTTTCATTGGAATTCTTCCTTGATAGTGTCATTCTGACTTTGTTGTCGACTCCATAATAACTCGTCCTAACTCCCAACTCCCGACTTCCGATCTGTCTTCTTCTCTGGCATCTGATCCTATAACTTGAACTCTCCTACTTTGATCTCAAGGAACTCGTAGACCGATGTCAACTTGAATGAAAGCTTCTTTTCTTCCTACTTCAGATTTGGGAGTGAGAGAGGTTAAGAGTGCTTGTGTCTAAGGCTTACGCTCGGCTAGTTCCAGTTCGACTTTCCGTTCTAGTTTACGAACACCACGGATTTCTTAGGACAGAAAGAGAGACCTTTAGCTTAGCCTTTCTTGAAGACAGAAACGGATAACTTAGTATACTTTTCTATAAGTTCTCCGGAGCATTCGTTTTTTTCGCTTTGATTCAATGGTCAGATGTTTTCCTTGGGCTTCCCATCCGTACCAGTCACGACCTGGTGGGTTGACCTCGTTTAGGGAGGACAACGGAAATACCTTTAGGGAACCTATACAAAGGGAGATCGCTTTGACCGATTCGCTCTTTCTTTTAGGTGTAGAGATCCTTTGCTATCTTGTCCCCACCCCTCCCGGTCTCGGGCACTGACTCACGCCTTTTATACCGTAACCTCTACCAGCGATTTTGTCCCCAAGCATAGCGATGGTTGTGAAACTCTGACACGCCACTACTAAATGCAGAAGGTCGGTCCACTGACGGAGGGATAAGCAGTCATTAGTGATTCATTGCATATGACTGAGACTGGCGAATACACATTAACAATACAATACTTTATTCCTTAATTAACAATACAATACTTTATTGTAAAAAAACGGACACTTTCTCTAACCCTTTAAGGCTTTCGAACAGGCAAACCCATTCCAAGTCCTATCACTTAGGGGCATACACTTAAATAGGGGAAAATGCAGTAATTTGGACTTTCACGCGCTATCAAACTAGCTATACGCATATATACTTCATGAATCTACTCGGATATCGAATCATAAGTCCTTCCTATAAGAGGGATTGTCAAAAGCTTAAGGTTGAGTTTCCCATTGGAACTTGAAAAAAAGGCGGGAACGAGTGCACTAGCTTATACTGGCTTTTCTTCCTTACCGGCTTTAGCTTAGCATTGATTCATCTCCGCATCTGGTGAAAGGAAGGAAGTTACTGACTTTGTAAGCCTTAGGGGATTTCCCATCCAAGTTCCATAATGAAGCACTTGTGAGTGAATACCCGGCTAAGCATCCTGGGAAAAAACATAGCAAATAGAGAATGAGCTCTGCCTAATAGAGAGCTAACCAACCTATCCTAGTGCTAGTGCTCTCAAGTAGTCAAGTTAGAGACAAGTGAAGATACCTCGCTCGCCCTCTTGCAAATACTGATCTTTCGATCGCCGAGTCAGCAAATACTTCATTGATTCTTTCGAGTGCAACTCATTAATTTCCCTTCCCTGACGCCACTGAGTTCGGGCCTGGCCTAGACTTTAAGTAAATACCAATTGACCCCTTGCCTCTAGTTCAACCAATAGGGAGAGTACCCTTTTGTTGAATTCTGTATTTGACTATGGGGAGGGCTGGCAGGTTGACTTCTGTTACTCGGGTGTGGGTTTCAATTCCATCCTTATTCCTTCCATTAATGTTATTTCACTTCCATCTAGAATGAGGCTTGACCGCTTCGAGTTTAATCCTTTGTTGGCTACTCGGTAGGTGAGAGTGTCGGTGCCCTAGCTATAAGTCTCCGAGATCGTCAACACTACCGCTATCGGATTGGTAACAAGGACAGGTATTAGAATTAGGCTCTGGCTCCGAGCCTTACTTATATTAAAGCTGTTTATTGCTCCAGTAGTTCAAGGGAAGTTTTGTTTGGTACTGTAGAAAAGAAAGAAGAATGGAATTGAGGAAGGCGAAATTGGCACTCTAGTGGTTGTTTGTCGGCTTGCCCCCTACTAAACTCATTAGATATCTTATTATATCTGACATTGCCTTGCTCTCCGGCTCTCCGAGATAAGTAATAATAGCCTAGCTGGGGGCGCTTATTGTAAGTTCTGCTCACTTACTTTGTCTCTAGTCTGTATATGTATAAGATGAAAGTCGAACTGGTGATTCTAAAGAAGATAAATAGGCTTTCTTTCAAGTAGGAAAGTGAGAATGAAAGCGGGGAGTTAAAGAATGCAGCCAGGTAGTCCAAGAGTGGAACTGGATAGTCAATGGCACTGGTGAGTGAAAGAATTAAGCTAGTGAAACTAAGAATGGAACTAAGGAATAAGCGGGGGGCAGCTAGTTTACTTAAGTTATTAGTAAGCCTACCGATCCCCGGTCA
Organism: Musa acuminata AAA Group; assembly: GCF_036884655.1. Taxonomy (NCBI): domain Eukaryota; kingdom Viridiplantae; phylum Streptophyta; class Magnoliopsida; order Zingiberales; family Musaceae; genus Musa; species Musa acuminata. The sequence goes on from NW_027020529.1 coordinate 26,233, forward strand.
AAGAACGGAGCTAACTAATATAAGAATTCTTTTAATAATAGCCAGAGGTCATAGCCATGACTTTATTAGTTGCCAGAGCCATAGAGGGCAGGGAATGGGCAATTCCATTCTTTGTTTAGGGTTCGAGTATACAGGAGCGGATGCTTGATCAATGGAATAAGTCTTGTTCCAGTAAGTGAAATTCTGATCTGAGTAGTAAATGTAGTGTCTTGGCTGTTAGAGTTCATTTGAAACCAATATCTGGAGGGTCGACAAAAACAGGAATTGTTAATATACTGCTGGCCCCTGATTGAAAGTACTAATTGACTTCCTATTGTATCCCTTGACTACCTCGACTCTGGCTTCCACGATTCCTCATGTGTGTACGTTAAGACAATGGCATTCGACATGTTCAAACCCTCTATAGAAACTTGTAGTGGCCATGCTGCATAGTAAGCTTCATAGGGCTGCTCTCCCTCTTGAACCTCGTTTATGTCTTCCTCCACTACCTGTTGCCACTCCTGCGCACGGCATCGCCCATCCTTCACCATAACACCTATGGTGAATGGTCTCCACTGCTTCTCATAGGTATTTCGCTGCTTCCATTGTATTTCTGCCTGCGCACACAGCTCGCCTTTCACACCCCTCGGTCTTTCTAAGGGTATATAGGAAAATGATAAGAGCGATAGCACCTCCTCAAAACCTTTAGAGTTTGCCTCCACCTCCTTTCTTATTGTACACATTAGCTCAGCATGCGCTTGGGCATTGAAGTGTAAGTGCTCATAAGTAAGGTACCTATGCCTCTCTGTTTTACTAGCCAGTACTATTTTCATTACTTGTTTTTTCCCAGTGGTCAGTAGAGCTCTGTCGCCCAGCTTCATTTGCCCCTCTACCTCGCCCATTCCCGCTCTTTTATAGTTTCTTAATGTTTCTCGGGGTCCGCTTCTCCTTTTACAAGGAGCTTGATGGTGGCACTCTCGTCATTATAGGCAATCGGTATGCTTTTTGCCCTATCCCATTACTCAGCACTTCATTCATCATTTCCAATAATAATGTTTTTTGCGTGCTCGGCTCGCCATACAGTAGTAGCTGCTTCGTCTTCAGAGGTAGGTCTCCAAAAGATTAGGTTAGGAGCCACCCAGTCTAATAACAAGTATTTTTCCTTTCACTGAAGTATGCTATACTCTTCGGGCCACCCCTTCTCTTCCAAGTAGCTGACAAATCTATCGTGCAAGCTGCTTTCGCTTTCCTTCAGAGCTCTCATATCCTAAAAAACTGCTTTTACGGAATTATAGGATGAGAATAATATTTGAACAATCTCCGGATCCTGAGAAACTTGTTCCCACCTCTAAAACTCCCTCCGCCTTTGCACGATCCATTGCTTTCTGTCCGGCTACTTCTTATGCATCTCTCTGGCTTTGAGGTTCTCCTGGATCCCCTTCTATGATTGCTGCCCCCAGATAAAAGGTTCCTTGTAATCTTTCAGAACATATTTACACACCGATGTCCACGACCTGTGGAAGGAGAAATGGAGTTGGGCTCCATCGAACTCTGGGAACATCCTTCTTAAGAGCCTAGGCGCACTTAATCTATGCACCCCTTTATCCAACTAGATGCCCATATAGAAGTTATTACCTTTCCCCGTGTGCCCCTCCTTCGCTATAATGATGCTAGTACACGCTAGGACCTTTAGTATCCTTTCAGCTACTCCTTCTTTGCTTGCTGAATCTAGAACTATTCGGTTAGCGGACTGACCTTTACCTCATGGTAAACATAGCTCACGTCACTTGCTCTAAAGGGGAATTATTCTGTGATACGATCAGCAAGAACGGATCTTAGGTCGGCCATACGGGATTCGGCTGCTAGGGTGGGCCTAGGCTCAGTCTTACCCAGAGGAAGGTATCTGAAGAGCACTAGAGAATGCGGGAGATGTCGGCCAATAGAGGTTCATGCGCTAGAACCCGGTGTTAGCAATCTCCTTTCCCTTGAATCCGATCACCTACATAGATTGTTAGTGAAAGGTAGACAAAGGTAAGCATAGATAGATCGAAAGGTATGTCTCGACTGGGCACCTTCGTTGAAAGGGATGATATGGCCCAGAATTAAGTCCAGATGGCTCAATTGCTAGCAGAAGTAAGTTGCTTTGGCCGCTCCTCCTTGGGTTTAGGCCAACGGGAGAGGCTGTGAAGGCAGATGCTAAAGATGATGGCTCTAGGCTTCAAAGAGAGGTTAGATTGAGTTGGTAGCAGATTCGTTAGAGAATAAGTGTGGTTTTGAAACAAAGGAGTGTGAAGCTATTGGTCTGGGTTTTTGTACTTGCCAGAGCTGTTGGGACTGAAACTAACTACGTTGATCTCGATTCTACCTCGGATCTTAGAAGAGGCAGGAAGGGCTTTCTTTATTAAGGTTGAAGTAGTGGAAAGAGAAAGTAGTGAGCCACTCACGTAACTGTATTAGGAAGACCTGTGGGAAGAGAAAGTAGTGAGCCACTCACGTAACTGTATTAGGAAGACCTGTGGGCAAATTCCCCTGTTCTCTTTGTAAGAATAGCTGTTAGCGACGTGAATCAGAATAGCTTTTACCAATTATCCAACCGGAAACGGAATGAAAACTGGCATAGATCATCTCAGATGCCGAATAACTGTGCAGATGAATTCCCGGTCTGGAATGCTTATCCGCTGTTGAGTAGCCGAAAGAGAATCCGCAGCAAGAGAATATGCAGTTAGGGAGTAAATGTAAATAGACTGTTTGCAGTAAGTATAGCATGAATCATCATAGGCCGCAGGCAAAGACAGATCCGCCTTCAAGATCAAGAGCCTTTTTCTTTTGAAGACACTGATACAAACGTCAGAAATAAAGGATTTTGCCGATCTAAAGCCAAGCAGCCATAGATAGCTAGCCATTGGATTAGGGATGTTGCTTTCACTAAGAGGAGCTATTTGAGCCAATTACCAGCCCGAGGCCGCGTTGCTCATAGATTAGGTTGGCCGGCTCCCCAGAAGTGGAAGAAAAAAGCATACCGAGCGAAGAAGCATACTATAAAGAGGAAGATAGGATTGATGGCACTCGAAAGAGGAGGAGAGGATTGAGAGGATTGATGGCATGAATAGGAACTCTTAGCAATTGAATCGGAAGCATCGGCTGTGAGTCACTGGAAGAATTCTCATTCGAATCATTTCATATAAAAATATCTCCTTGATAGAAAGATATCCTTCTTGGAGAAATATTTCCTAATGAACCAACTAGAAGCCCTTAATCCAGAGATAAAGCCTACCTCACCAAGAGGGAATATGGAATATTGTATGTCAATTTAGCAAACCAATGCCTGACTTAATCCACTCAGCCATCCTTTGATTTATTTTACTTAACTTCAGCCACAGGACTTCCCCTTACCTTACTCACTAGATTGGAACTGAATGACAGGGTCTCCTTCCAAACTTATGCTTTCAATTTACGACCTATGTAATAATAAGGAAGAAAGATGGATGTCTGTCTATGCTTTCTATTCGAAGAAAACGGAGCCAAGTATGAAGGTAAGCAAGTGGATTGCTTGGGCCATTGGCTGGTTCAAATTCTATACGGATGGTGCTTCCAAGAGGAACCTTTTCTTGCATAGTGCGGCAACGGGACATTCTGGTAAGTCGGGTGCTGGTGGCCTTCTCCGAGACTGCTCAGGAACATGGATCTGTGGGTATACCTGAGAAATCGCTTTCTATACGAGCCTACAAGTGAGAAATCGCTTTCTATACGAGCCTACAAGCTTGACTTTGCTTTTGCTTAAAACTAAGGCTAATGAAGTGGGTTTCCCCGGGCATCTAATAGAAATAGAAGAAAGAAGGGCTACCTGGCATCTAATAGGTTACAGCAAGTACGTTCCACCATACAAATAGAAGAAGGGAAGGGCTACCGGGCAACTAACTAGTAACTCCACTTCAAACTATCAGACTCAAACAAGAAACGAAAGATTCTACACGACTCCGAGAAACAAGAAAAGGAGAGAATCCAACTCGTACCGATCAGACTTCACCAAATAACCCCGGCTTTCACTATTACTGGAAAGGGTAAAACCAATGAGAATCGGAATCGACTAGCGCCCACAGAGACTTTCTCTTATATATAATATAGATTGGAACACTGCCTAACGAGGCTAGAGTAGGGATCGATACTTACCCCGCGGAACAGGTATACTAATGGTGCTAACAAGACTACTGCTCCGAACTCATTCTCTAAATACCGATTTGGATCCTGACTTTCCAACCAAAACAGGAGCTACTGCCGCGTCACTCAAACTAGCCGCTACACTCTTTCGATTCGGGGGTCCTCCTCGAGCCTTCCCTTGCTTTGGTTCAACCTAAAACTCATTAATGCTTTTTTGTCTATAGCTGCTGCATCCGGATCTTTACTTGGACCACACGGGGATCGATCACTCTTCCGATCCTATATCTAAGTATATCGTATATCTTGACTATATCTCAGTCTAGTCTCCTTCCCGCTGCCTTAAGCCCCGGGAGATTCTATTAGCCTTGCTTCTTAGCTTTAGTATGCCACTACCCCATCTCGGGCTTACTTGACTTACTTACATTATCAATACATTATCAATAAAAGAATCCAGAGTCGAGCTGGACACCTCTATTCTACCGTTATATTGTTAACATGTCACTACTACCCTCGGATCTTGTGCTACTATCTCTTATTCTGAAAATCCCCGCTTGCACTCTATGTCCCCAGTTTACGAACACAGTTGAAGCTCCAAAAAACAGTTATTACGAAGTATGGAACCCTTATTATAATCCCTAACAATTGAACTCGATATAGGGATTCACACCAAGCGGGTAAGATGCCAGCCGGAACTACAATATCAATAGAGCTAGTAAAAGCCTGAAACTATTGCCTGACATTCTTGACTTGTTAGTTAGAGCCTAATTCACTGACATACAGAAGTCAACTAGTGCTATAAGGGCCTCGGTCCCTAGGACAAAGGATCGAACTCGTAAAGCAAATACTCACTAGAGAGCTGAAACCCACATAGCGGCAGCCTTTCTCCTATAGCTCCAACCAAACTAGCACTCCAGACTGGCATTAGAACTTGATAGCTGACTTCTCGTACTAACGATTTCAATCCTTACTTTGCTGACCTTAACTCTGACTTCCCTACCCATCCTTCCTTTGAGTCGGATTCCACCAATCCGCTACTACTGATGGGAACTAAACTCGGAACAGGGAATGAAAACACTGATACCAGGACAACCACTATTAGATACTAGGATCGAACTAAGTAAACCGAGCCTTACTACTCGAATAACACAGGCCAAGCAACGCCCTATTCTATGTCCCACAAGCCTTGATTTCCCTAAGCCCAATTCCAATAGTTACCAGTTCTATTCTCATACGCCCCAGCTAAATCCTACTATAGCTATAGGGGGCTTGAGTCTTGCTAGCAGTGGTTCTATTCTAATAGTAGTGTAAACAATAGTATATGCCCGGGGGAAGAGAGCAGACTCACTCTCACTATAGAATGAAAGTATGGCCAGTAAGACTAATGCAGTAGGAGCAAAGCAAGGTTCGGTCTCAGAATGATAGTTTACTTATAGGTCTATGACTATGAATGATAAATGATAGTTTACTTATAGGTCTCAGAATGATAGTTTCAATATGTAATCCAACTCTTACTGATAAAACAACAACTTCATAATACAAATAAAGACTTGAACTGACCCACCACTAGCAGGCTCACTTCCTTTCTTTAAACACTCACATTGGATCCTTACTCGCTTGGAACAGGCTTGCTATTACTTGAAAGAATTCTCCCGCTAACCGCTTAAAGTCTACCCTTGCTTGCTTTTGAGTTGAAGCCAACAAGCAACATAGAATTGACACCCCAATGAGATTGAGTTTAGGTACCATCTAATAAAAGACCACTATAATAAGTACAATCTATTGAAATACCAACTATAATAACTAGAGAGATCTCACTAGAATAAGGTTGGAGCCAGCGGACATCTGACATGACATCGGAATCGAATAAATGATATATTGTAGTAGAACCAAACATAACCAATTGTAGTAGAACCAAACATAACCAACCTAGAGCGACCATGCACCAACTCATTCTTAGTACGCCCCACAGCTGTATAAGTCTTCGGGGACCATGTCATCCCCACATGCATCGAAGGAAGGTCCTACTCTGCATCGAAGGAAGGTCCTATTCCCATTAATAGAAGGTACCTCGGTGATTCTTCGTTCGGTCGTGCACCAACTCATTCTTCTATTAACATAAATGAGTCTGTGGATGGTGTGGTTCTATTGTCATCGCACGTCGGACATCGGTGGCGATATAAGGTAATCAATCCAAATGCGTAATCCATACAAATACGTAATCCATCCAACTCATATAAGTCAGATTTCCCCCAGGAAGTAGGTATAAGAAGTAGAAAGCATGTCTTTTTAGTGCGAGCAGGGATGATTCGCTTCTCAGACACCGAAGTATTAAGCTTAAACAAAAACCTTGGAATGAAAGCAGAGAATAGTAATCCCAAACCATCAACTTGGAATGAAAGCAGAGAATAGTAATCCCAAACCATCAACTTGGAATGAAAGCGGAGACAGAGAATACGAATCCAAAACCATACATAGTTAATACACGGGATGTGTTTGGCAATAAGGAACTCTACACAATGTATTTCTTAATGGTTATTCCAAATAATGTAGTTATTCCAGATAATGTATTTCAAAATGGTTATTCCAAGTTTCTGCAACCACAACTGCAGGAAGAAACAACAATGTTTTTTATTTAGAGTTATTACAAGTGATTAATTCGTAGCGGCAGCCTATCAACAGAAAAGACGAAGTGTGGATTGTCATTGAAATGCTTTTTGATAGATATTTGAGCTCGAATTCTTTATTGAGAAAACGAATGACTTTATAGATGCTTATATATGCTAACTGATATGCGCTAACTGAGAAGTCTAAGAACCCTTGTATGCTTATACACGCTATAACCTAACACACATTACGTATGCTTATATACATGAACCTACCACACTGTATGTATGCTTACGTACGCTACCCTCTAACACATTCCTTTGCGTATGTGGAGTGGATCTGCCTCGCCAAGTACATTAGGCTCGAAAGGGATACTTGAAGCAATGGATACCTTACCTTAACTCGAACATAGGAATCAAAGAAGAATGAATGAGAATGAAAAGAAGGAAAAGCTAACTAATATAATAGAAAAGAAAGTCCGCTTTGTTGGTCCAAGGATAAAGTATCATAGGTGAGAAAGCAAGGCAGACCGATCAGCGGGTTATTAATAAGGAGGGGCTGGCTAACTTACAGGAGTAACACGGTGTGAAAACAACCTGGGATGCAGTAATGCTAGTTCTAAAGCAAGCAAGGGCGGGCTCATAAGGTAGTCAAAGTCTTATCAGATACTCGTGAATTCTCATAAGCTGTAGTTCGATCACCTGTTTTGAGTTAATATAGTAGTCACAGAAAGAAATATCTGATTTGGATCCAGTATCTGTTGACTTAATTGCAGTAGCGGCATACTTCTATGGAGTGGGTACGGACTGATTGTATTAATCTAATAGAATATGGGAAGAGTGTAGCGGTAGAGAAGGAACCCAGTACGATGTCTTATATGTTACTTAGTTGCTTGATACGGTGCCCCAAAAGACAGCTTCCATGTTATGAGTTCAAGCCTTTCCAGCTGTAGATGGATTCCTTGTTGGTTACATTCCATTCCATATTCTTGTATTATTACTCCCCCCTCCGGCGCTATGTCATACCTAAATTCTACTAATACCTAGTTTGGTTCTATGCTCTACTGCCCATATCCTCTATCCCTTGATGCAGTCGTCTTCGAGTAACCCCAGAAAGCATAGATAGGTTTTAAAGACAGGCCCGAGCTTTTTTTCACTGTGAGAATAGAATGAGCTCTTGTGTCAATAAAATAGAATGAGCTGTGTTACTTATAGAATAGAAAAGATAATGAGCTGTGTTACTTATTGAATAAGAAAAGATAATGAGCTGGGGATCACTTGAAGAATTAATGCTACCGTGCTTTAGCCACCCTACCGTGCTTTGCTTTTTGGTTTCAAAGACTTATTTCAAAGACGGAGTTACCCTACCATATACAAAGAATGAGTTTTCTGTCCACCCTTTACTGTCCCCCGAAGCTAAGGATGTACGATGACTGAGTTCATAGTAGTTCATAGACTGTGCGATGCTATCGAAGACTGAATGCTTTTACTTAAACTAAATAATGTGAGCTATCTATGTGACTTTTCTGAATTAGTTCCCCTGCGCACCCTTCTTGTTGTTGCACGATACCCACCCCTAGCTCAGTTGCCGTGGCCTGGATCTAGATGCAG
>NW_027020530.1:15000-17500 GCF_036884655.1 Musa acuminata AAA Group
AAACTGGCCATTTTTGGCTGCGCGAGCGAGCAGCGAGCGGCGGACAGCGAGCGAAGCGAGAGGCAGCACCGTCCCTGCTATACGAAAGCCCCATCCAGCCCTGTGCCACCCGGGGGGTTCCAGGGTGCTGAGATGGCTGACGTTTTGCTCCGCTCACGACGGTCGCCGCGGCACGCAAGAACAGGCCAAAAACTGGCCAAAACAGCCCAAAAACGGGCCAAAACTGGCCATTTTTTGCTGCGCGAGCGAGCGGAGAGCGGCGAACAGCGAGCGAAGCGCGAGGCAGCACCGTCCCTGCTATACGAAAGCCCCATCCAGCCCTGTGCCACCCGGGGGGTTCCAGGGTGCTGAGATGGCTGACATTTTGCTCCGCTCACGACGGTCACCGCGCCACACAAGAACAGCCCAAAAACAGGCCAAAACAGCCCAAAAACGGGCCAAAACTGGCCATTTTTGGCTGCGCGAGCGAGCGGCGAGCGGCGAACAGCGAGCGAAGCGAGAGGCAGCACCGTCCCTGCTATACGAAAGCCCCATCCAGCCCTGTGCCACCCGGGGGGTTCCAGGGTGCTGAGATGGCTGACGTTTTGCTCCGCTCACGACGGTCACCGCACCACGCAAGAACAGGCCAAAAACTGGCCAAAACAGCCCAAAAACGGGCCAAAACTGGCCATTTTTGGCTGCGCGAGCGAGCGGCGAGCGGCGAACAGCGAGCGAAGCGAGAGGCAGCACCGTCCCTGCTATACGAAAGCCCCATCCAGCCCTGTGCCACCCGGGGGGTTCCAGGGTGCTGAGATGGCTGACGTTTTGCTCCGCTCTCGACGGTCACCGCGCAATGCAAGAACAGGCCAAAAACTGGCCAAAACGGCCCAAAAACGGGCCAAAACTGGCCATTTTTGGCTGCGCGAGCGGCGAGCGGCGGACAGCGAGCGAAGCGAGAGGCAGCACCGTCCCTGCTATACGAAAGCCCCATCCAGCCCTGTGCCACCCGGGGGGTTCCAGGGTGCTGAGATGGCTGACGTTTTGCTCCGCTCTCGACGGTCACCGCGCAATGCAAGAACAGGCCAAAAACTGGCCAAAACGGCCCAAAAACGGGCCAAAACTGGCCATTTTTGGCTGCGCGAGCGAGCGGCGAGCGGCGGACAGCGAGCGAAGCGAGAGGCAGCACCGTCCCTGCTATACGAAAGCCCCATCCAGCCCTGTGCCACCCGGGGGGTTCCAGGGTGCTGAGATGGCTGACGTTTTGCTCCGCTCTCGACGGTCACCGCGCAATGCAAGAACAGGCCAAAAACTGGCCAAAACGGCCCAAAAACGGGCCAAAACTGGCCATTTTTGGCTGCACGAGCGAGCGGCGAGCGGCGGACAGCGAGCGAAGCGAGAGGCAGCACCGTCCCTGCTATACGAAAGCCCCATCCAGCCCTGTGCCACCCGGGGGGTTCCAGGGTGCTGAGATGGCTGACGTTTTGCTCCGCTCTCGACGGTCACCGCGCAATGCAAGAACAGGCCAAAAACTGGCCAAAACGGCCCAAAAACGGGCCAAAACTGGCCATTTTTGGCTGCACGAGCGAGCGGCGAGCGGCGGACAGCGAGCGAAGCGAGAGGCAGCACCGTCCCTGCTATACGAAAGCCCCATCCAGCCCTGTGCCACCCGGGGGGTTCCAGGGTGCTGAGATGGCTGACGTTTTGCTCCGCTCTCGACGGTCACCGCGCAATGCAAGAACAGGCCAAAAACTGGCCAAAACGGCCCAAAAACGGGCCAAAACTGGCCATTTTTGGCTGCACGAGCGAGCGGCGAGCGGCGGACAGCGAGCGAAGCGAGAGGCAGCACCGTCCCTGCTATACGAAAGCCCCATCCAGCCCTGTGCCACCCGGGGGGTTCCAGGGTGCTGAGATGGCTGACGTTTTGCTCCGCTCTCGACGGTCACCGCGCAATGCAAGAACAGGCCAAAAACTGGCCAAAACGGCCCAAAAACGGGCCAAAACTGGCCATTTTTGGCTGCACGAGCGAGCGGCGAGCGGCGGACAGCGAGCGAAGCGAGAGGCAGCACCGTCCCTGCTATACGAAAGCCCCATCCAGCCCTGTGCCACCCGGGGGGTTCCAGGGTGCTGAGATGGCTGACGTTTTGCTCCGCTCTCGACGGTCACCGCGCAATGCAAGAACAGGCCAAAAACTGGCCAAAACGGCCCAAAAACGGGCCAAAACTGGCCATTTTTGGCTGCGCGAGCGAGCGGCGAGCGGCGGACAGCGAGCGAAGCGAGAGGCAGCACCGTCCCTGCTATATACGAAAGCCCCATCCAGCCCTGTGCCACCCGGGGGGTTCCAGGGTGCTGAGATGGCTGACGTTTTGCTCCGCTCACGACGGTCACCGCACCACGCAAGAACGGACCATAAACAGGCCAAAACAGCCCAAAAACGGGCCAAAACTGGTCATTTTTGGCTGCGCGAGCGAGCGGCGAGCGGCGAACAGCGAGCGAAGCGTGAGGCAGCACCGTCCCTGCTATA
>NW_027020531.1:27500-30000 GCF_036884655.1 Musa acuminata AAA Group
CGCTCGCCGCTCCCTCGCGCAGCCAAAAATGGCCAGTTTTGTCCCGTTTTTGGGCCGTTTTGGCCAGTTTTTGGCCTGTTCTTGCGTCGCGCGGTGACCGTCGTGAGCGGAGCAAAATGTCAGCCATCTCAGCACCCTGGAACCCCCCGGGTGGCACAGGGCTGGATGGGGCTTTCGTATAGCAGGGACGGTGCTGCCTCTCGCTTCGCTCGCTGTCCGCCGCTCGCCGCTCGCTCGCGCAGCCAAAAATGGCCAGTTTTGGCCCGTTTTTGGGCCGTTTTGGCCAGTTTTTGGCCTGTTCTTGCGTCGCGCGGTGACCGTCGTGAGCGGAGCAAAATGTCAGCCATCTCAGCACCCTGGAACCCCCCGGGTGGCACAGGGCTGGATGGGGCTTTCGTATAGCAGGGACGGTGCTGCCTCTCGCTTCGCTCGCTGTTCGCCGCTCGCCGCTCGCTCGCGCAGCCAAAAATGGCCAGTTTTGGCCCGTTTTGGCCAGTTTTTGGCCTGTTTTTGCGTTGCGCGGTGACCATCTTGAGCGGAGCAAAATGTCAGCCATCTCAGCACCCTGGAACCCCCCGGGTGGCACAGGGCTGGATGGGGCTTTCGTATAGCAGGGACGGTGATGCCTCTCGCTTCGCTCGCTGTCCGCCGCTCGCTGCTCGCTCGCGCAGCCAAAAATGGCCAGTTTTGGCCCGTTTTTGGGCCGTTTTGGCCTGTTTTTGGGCTGTTCTTGCGTCGCGCGGTGACCGTCGTGAGCGGAGCAAAATGTCAGCCATCTCAGCACCCTGGAACCCCCCGGGTGGCACAGGGCTGGATGGGGCTTTCGTATAGCAGGGACGGTGCTGCCTCTCGCTTCGCTCGCTGTCCGCCGCTCGCCGCTCGCTCGCGCAGCCAAAAATGGCCAGTTTTGTCCCGTTTTTGGGCCGTTTTGGCCTGTTTTTGGGCTGTTCTTGCGTCGCGCGGTGACCGTCGTGAGCGGAGCAAAATGTCAGCCATCTCAGCACCCTGGAACCCCCCGGGTGGCACAGGGCTGGATGGGGCTTTCGTATAGCAGGGACGGTGCTGCCTCTCGCTTCGCTCGCTGTCCGCCGCTCGCCGCTCGCTCGCGCAGCCAAAAATGGCCAGTTTTGGCCCGTTTTTGGGCCGTTTTGGCCAGTTTTTGGCCTGTTCTTGCGTCGCGCGGTGACCGTCGTGAGCGGAGCAAAATGTCAGCCATCTCAGCACCCTGGAACCCCCCGGGTGGCACAGGGCTGGATGGGGCTTTCGTATAGCAGGGACGGTGCTGCCTCTCGCTTCGCTCGCTGTTCGCCGCTCGCCGCTCGCTCGCGCAGCCAAAAATGGCCAGTTTTGGCCCGTTTTGGCCAGTTTTTGGCCTGTTTTTGCGTTGCGCGGTGACCATCTTGAGCGGAGCAAAATGTCAGCCATCTCAGCACCCTGGAACCCCCCGGGTGGCACAGGGCTGGATGGGGCTTTCGTATAGCAGGGACGGTGATGCCTCTCGCTTCGCTCGCTGTCCGCCGCTCGCTGCTCGCTCACGCAGCCAAAAATGGCCAGTTTTGGCCCGTTTTTGGGCCGTTTTGGCCTGTTTTTGGCCTGTTCTTGCGTCGCGCGGTGACCGTCGTGAGCGGAGCAAAATGTCAGCCATCTCAGCACCCTGGAACCCCCCGGGTGGCACAGGGCTGGATGGGGCTTTCGTATAGCAGGGACGGTGCTGCCTCTCGCTTAGCTCGCTGTCCGCCGCTCGCCGCTCGCTCGCGCAGCCAAAAATGGCCAGTTTTGTCCCGTTTTTGGGCCGTTTTGGCCTGTTTTTGGGCTGTTCTTGCGTCGCGCGGTGACCGTCGTGAGCGGAGCAAAATGTCAGCCATCTCAGCACCCTGGAACCCCCCGGGTGGCACAGGGCTGGATGGGGCTTTCGTATAGCAGGGATGGTGCTGCCTCTCGCTTCGCTCGTTGTCCGCCGCTCGCCGCTCGCTCGCGCAGCCAAAAATGGCCAGTTTTGGCCCGTTTTTGGGCCGTTTTGGCCAGTTTTTGGCCTGTTCTTGCGTCGCGCGGTGACCGTCGTGAGCGGAGCAAAATGTCAGCCATCTCAGCACCCTGGAACCCCCCGGGTGGCACAGGGCTGGATGGGGCTTTCGTATAGCAGGGACGGTGCTGCCTCTCGCTTCGCTCGCTGTCCGCCGCTCGCCGCTCGCTCGCGCAGCCAAAAATGGCCAGTTTTGGCCCGTTTTGGCCAGTTTTTGGCCTGTTTTTGCGTTGCGCGGTGACCATCTTGAGCGGAGCAAAATGTCAGCCATCTCAGCACCCTGGAACCCCCCGGGTGGCACAGGGCTGGATGGGGCTTTCGTATAGCAGGGACGGTGATGCCTCTCGCTTCGCTCGCTGTCCGCCGCTCGCTGCTCGCTCGCGCAGCCAAAAATGGCCAGTTTTGGCCCGTTTTTGGGCCGTTTTGGCCTGTTTTTGGGCTGTTCTTGCGTCGCGCGGTGACCGTCGTGAGCGGAGC
>NW_027020531.1:40000-42359 GCF_036884655.1 Musa acuminata AAA Group
CGGTGATGCCTCTCGCTTCGCTCGCTGTCCGCCGCTCGCTGCTCGCTCACGCAGCCAAAAATGGCCAGTTTTGGCCCGTTTTTGGGCCGTTTTGGCCTGTTTTTGGCCTGTTCTTGCGTCGCGCGGTGACCGTCGTGAGCGGAGCAAAATGTCAGCCATCTCAGCACCCTGGAACCCCCCGGGTGGCACAGGGCTGGATGGGGCTTTCGTATAGCAGGGACGGTGCTGCCTCTCGCTTAGCTCGCTGTCCGCCGCTCGCCGCTCGCTCGCGCAGCCAAAAATGGCCAGTTTTGTCCCGTTTTTGGGCCGTTTTGGCCTGTTTTTGGGCTGTTCTTGCGTCGCGCGGTGACCGTCGTGAGCGGAGCAAAATGTCAGCCATCTCAGCACCCTGGAACCCCCCGGGTGGCACAGGGCTGGATGGGGCTTTCGTATAGCAGGGATGGTGCTGCCTCTCGCTTCGCTCGTTGTCCGCCGCTCGCCGCTCGCTCGCGCAGCCAAAAATGGCCAGTTTTGGCCCGTTTTTGGGCCGTTTTGGCCAGTTTTTGGCCTGTTCTTGCGTCGCGCGGTGACCGTCGTGAGCGGAGCAAAATGTCAGCCATCTCAGCACCCTGGAACCCCCCGGGTGGCACAGGGCTGGATGGGGCTTTCGTATAGCAGGGACGGTGCTGCCTCTCGCTTCGCTCGCTGTCCGCCGCTCGCCGCTCGCTCGCGCAGCCAAAAATGGCCAGTTTTGGCCCGTTTTGGCCAGTTTTTGGCCTGTTTTTGCGTTGCGCGGTGACCATCTTGAGCGGAGCAAAATGTCAGCCATCTCAGCACCCTGGAACCCCCCGGGTGGCACAGGGCTGGATGGGGCTTTCGTATAGCAGGGACGGTGATGCCTCTCGCTTCGCTCGCTGTCCGCCGCTCGCTGCTCGCTCGCGCAGCCAAAAATGGCCAGTTTTGGCCCGTTTTTGGGCCGTTTTGGCCTGTTTTTGGGCTGTTCTTGCGTCGCGCGGTGACCGTCGTGAGCGGAGCAAAATGTCAGCCATCTCAGCACCCTGGAACCCCCCGGGTGGCACAGGGCTGGATGGGGCTTTCGTATAGCAGGGACGGTGCTGCCTCTCGCTTAGCTCGCTGTCCGCCGCTCTCCGCTCGCTCGCGCAGCCAAAAATGGCCAGTTTTGGCCCGTTTTTGGGCCGTTTTGGCCTGTTTTTGGGCTGTTCTTGCGTCGCGCGGTGACCGTCGTGAGCGGAGCAAAATGTCAGCCATCTCAGCACCCTGGAACCCCCCGGGTGGCACAGGGCTGGATGGGGCTTTCGTATAGCAGGGACGGTGCTGCCTCTCGCTTCGCTCGCTGTTCGCCGCTCGCTCGCGCAGCCAAAAATGGCCAGTTTTGGCCCGTTTTTGGGCCGTTTTGGCAAGTTTTTGGCCTGTTCTTGCGTTGCGCGGTGACCGTCGTGAGCGGAGCAAAATGTCAGCCATCTCAGCACCCTGGAACCCCCCGGGTGGCACAGGGCTGGATGGGGCTTTCGTATAGCAGGGACTGTGCTGCCTCTCGCTTTGCTTGCTGTCCGTCGCTCGCCGCTTGCTCGCGCAGCCAAAAATGGCCAGTTTTGGCCCCTCTTTGGGCTGTTTTGGCCCTTTTTGGGCTGTTCTTGCGTGGCGCGGCGACCGTCGTTAGCGGAGCAAAATGTCAGCCATCTCAACACCTTGGAACCTCCCGGGTGGCACAGGGCTGGATGGGGCTTTCGTATAGCAGGGACGGTGCTGCCTCTCGCTTCGCTCGCTGTCCGCTGCTCCCCGCTCGCATCGTGCAGCCAAAAATGGCCAGTTTTGGCCCGTTTTTGGGCTGTTTGGGCCTGTTTCTGGGCCATTTTTGCTTCGCTTCAAATCTTCTTCTTCCTTGTGTGGCCAAAAATGCCTTGCTTTGTACTTCTTCGTGCACGGCGGTGTCTTGTCGTCGATTGCCTTGTTTGATCGGCCACTTGAGTCTTTGTTACTCGTGGTTGGCGACGGGTTGTCCGATGGGGTAACTGTGTCGGCATGTGAGCGGTGATGGATTTGTATGCCGCGGTGGGCTCCCTGCTATTGTGCAGTTGACCATCGACGCTGCAAGTCTCTTCAATGGCACTCTATTTGAATGGAGATGCGTGTGTTGCCTGTACAATCTACCTAGTTCCTTTGGAAATAGACATTGTTTACCTCGCTTATCCACTTCTCATGTCCTATATGAATGAGGAGTGTCGATGTCCGTGCACCTTGTGTGTCCTCGAACGATGGCATGTCTCAGACCTCTCATCTCGAGTGGCTCCAGTGTTCACGTGAGTGCTCTTGGATGCAGTGGATAAGAATGTACCATGGGTCTTCGGACTCTTGGCAC
>NW_027020532.1:10000-12500 GCF_036884655.1 Musa acuminata AAA Group
AGCACCCTGGAACCCCCCGGGTGGCACAGGGCTGGATGGGGCTTTCGTATAGCAGGGACGGTGCTGCCTCTCGCTTCGCTCGCTGTCCGCCGCTCGCCGCTCGCTCGTGCAGCCAAAAATGGCCAGTTTTGGCCCGTTTTTGGGCCGTTTTGGCCAGTTTTTGGCCTGTTCTTGCATTGCGCGGTGACCGTCGAGAGCGGAGCAAAACGTCAGCCATCTCAGCACCCTGGAACCCCCCGGGTGGCACAGGGCTGGATGGGGCTTTCGTATAGCAGGGACGGTGCTGCCTCTCGCTTCGCTCGCTGTCCGCCGCTCGCCGCTCGCTCGTGCAGCCAAAAATGGCCAGTTTTGGCCCGTTTTTGGGCCGTTTTGGCCAGTTTTTGGCCTGTTCTTGCATTGCGCGGTGACCGTCGAGAGCGGAGCAAAACGTCAGCCATCTCAGCACCCTGGAACCCCCCGGGTGGCACAGGGCTGGATGGGGCTTTCGTATAGCAGGGACGGTGCTGCCTCTCGCTTCGCTCGCTGTCCGCCGCTCGCCGCTCGCTCGTGCAGCCAAAAATGGCCAGTTTTGGCCCGTTTTTGGGCCGTTTTGGCCAGTTTTTGGCCTGTTCTTGCATTGCGCGGTGACCGTCGAGAGCGGAGCAAAACGTCAGCCATCTCAGCACCCTGGAACCCCCCGGGTGGCACAGGGCTGGATGGGGCTTTCGTATAGCAGGGACGGTGCTGCCTCTCGCTTCGCTCGCTGTCCGCCGCTCGCCGCTCGCTCGTGCAGCCAAAAATGGCCAGTTTTGGCCCGTTTTTGGGCCGTTTTGGCCAGTTTTTGGCCTGTTCTTGCATTGCGCGGTGACCGTCGAGAGCGGAGCAAAACATCAGCCATCTCAGCACCCTGGAACCCCCCGGGTGGCACAGGGCTGGATGGGGCTTTCGTATAGCAGGGACGGTGCTGCCTCTCGCTTCGCTCGCTGTCCGCCGCTCGCCGCTCGCTCGCGCAGCCAAAAATGGCCAGTTTTGGCCCGTTTTTGGGCCGTTTTGGCCAGTTTTTGGCCTGTTCTTGCATTGCGCGGTGACCGTCGAGAGCGGAGCAAAACGTCAGCCATCTCAGCACCCTGGAACCCCCCGGGTGGCACAGGGCTGGATGGGGCTTTCGTATAGCAGGGACGGTGCTGCCTCTCGCTTCGCTCGCTGTCCGCCGCTCGCCGCTCGCGCAGCCAAAAATGGCCAGTTTTGGCCCGTTTTTGGGCCGTTTTGGCCAGTTTTTGGCCTGTTCTTGCATTGCGCGGTGACCGTCGAGAGCGGAGCAAAACGTCAGCCATCTCAGCACCCTGGAACCCCCCCGGTGGCACAGGGCTGGATGGGGCTTTCGTATAGCAGGGACGGTGCTGCCTCTCGCTTCGCTCGCTGTTCGCCGCTCGCCGCTCGCTCGCGCAGCCAAAAATGGCCAGTTTTGGCCCGTTTTTGGGCTGTTTTGGCCAGTTTTTGGCCTGTTCTTGCGTGGTGCGGTGACCGTCGTGAGCGGAGCAAAACGTCAGCCATCTCAGCACCCTGGAACCCCCCGGGTGGCACAGGGCTGGATGGGGCTTTCGTATAGCAGGGACGGTGCTGCCTCTCGCTTCGCTCGCTGTTCGCCGCTCGCCGCTCGCTCGCGCAGCCAAAAATGGCCAGTTTTGGCCCGTTTTTGGGCTGTTTTGGCCTGTTTTTGGGCTGTTCTTGTGTGGCGCGGTGACCGTCGTGAGCGGAGCAAAATGTCAGCCATCTCAGCACCCTGGAACCCCCCGGGTGGCACAGGGCTGGATGGGGCTTTCGTATAGCAGGGACGGTGCTGCCTCGCGCTTCGCTCGCTGTTCGCCGCTCTCCGCTCGCTCGCGCAGCAAAAAATGGCCAGTTTTGGCCCGTTTTTGGGCTGTTTTGGCCAGTTTTTGGCCTGTTCTTGCGTGCCGCGGCGACCGTCGTGAGCGGAGCAAAACGTCAGCCATCTCAGCACCCTGGAACCCCCCGGGTGGCACAGGGCTGGATGGGGCTTTCGTATAGCAGGGACGGTGCTGCCTCTCGCTTCGCTCGCTGTCCGCCGCTCGCTGCTCGCTCGCGCAGCCAAAAATGGCCAGTTTTGGCCCGTTTTTGGGCTGTTTTGGCCTGTTTTTGGGCTGTTCTTGTGTGCCGCGGCGACCGTCGTGAGCGGAGCAAAATGTCAGCCATCTCAGCACCCTGGAACCCCCCGGGTGGCACAGGGCTGGATGGGGCTTTCGTATAGCAGGGACGGTGCTGCCTCTCGCTTCGCTCGCTGTCCGCCGCTCGCCGCTCGCTCGCGCAGCCAAAAATGGCCAGTTTTGGCCCGTTTTTGGGCCGTTTTGGCCAGTTTTTGGCCTGTTCTTGCGTTGCGCGGTGACCGTCGAGAGCGGAGCAAAACGTCAGCCATCTCAGCACCCTGGAACCCCCCGGGTGGCACAGGGCTGGATGGGGCTTTCGTATAGCAGGGACGGTGCTGCCTCTCGCTTCGCTCGCT
>NW_027020533.1:0-2500 GCF_036884655.1 Musa acuminata AAA Group
AGCAGGGACGGTGCTGCCTCTCGCTTCGCTCGCTGTCCGCCGCTCGCCGCTCGCTCGTGCAGCCAAAAATGGCCAGTTTTGGCCCGTTTTTGGCCGTTTTGGCCAGTTTTTGGCCTGTTCTTGCATTGCGCGGTGACCGTCGAGAGCGGAGCAAACGTCAGCCATCTCAGCACCTGGAACCCCCCCCGGGTGGCACAGGGCTGGATGGGGCTTTCGTATAGCAGGGACGGTGCTGCCTCTCGCTTCGCTCGCTGTCCGCCGCTCGCCGCTCGCTCGTGCAGCCAAAAATGGCCAGTTTTGGCCCGTTTTTGGGCCGTTTTGGCCAGTTTTTGGCCTGTTCTTGCATTGCGCGGTGACCGTCGAGAGCGGAGCAAAACGTCAGCCATCTCAGCACCCTGGAACCCCCCGGGTGGCACAGGGCTGGATGGGGCTTTCGTATAGCAGGGACGGTGCTGCCTCTCGCTTCGCTCGCTGTCCGCCGCTCGCCGCTCGCTCGTGCAGCCAAAAATGGCCAGTTTTGGCCCGTTTTTGGGCCGTTTTGGCCAGTTTTTGGCCTGTTCTTGCATTGCGCGGTGACCGTCGAGAGCGGAGCAAAACGTCAGCCATCTCAGCACCCTGGAACCCCCCGGGTGGCACAGGGCTGGATGGGGCTTTCGTATAGCAGGGACGGTGCTGCCTCTCGCTTCGCTCGCTGTCCGCCGCTCGCCGCTCGCTCGCGCAGCCAAAAATGGCCAGTTTTGGCCCCGTTTTTGGGGCCGTTTTGGCCAGTTTTTGGCCTGTTCTTGCATTGCGCGGTGACCGTCGAGAGCGGAGCAAAACGTCAGCCATCTCAGCACCCTGGAACCCCCCGGGGTGGCACAGGGCTGGATGGGGCTTTCGTATAGCAGGGACGGTGCTGCCTCTCGCTTCGCTCGCTGTCCGCCGCTCGCCGCTCGCTCGTGCAGCCAAAAATGGCCAGTTTTGGCCCGTTTTTGGGCCGTTTTGGCCAGTTTTTGGCCTGTTCTTGCATTGCGCGGTGGACCGTCGAGAGCGGAGCAAAACGTCAGCCATCTCAGCACCCTGGAACCCCCCGGGTGGCACAGGGCTGGATGGGGCTTTCGTATAGCAGGGACGGTGCTGCCTCTCGCTTCGCTCGCTGTCCGCCGCTCGCCGCTCGCTCGTGCAGCCAAAAATGGCCAGTTTTGGCCCGTTTTTGGGCCGTTTTTGGCCAGTTTTTGGCCTGTTTCTTGCATTGCGCGGTGACCGTCGAGAGCGGAGCAAAACGTCAGCCATCTCAGCACCCTGGAACCCCCCGGGTGCACAGGGCTGGATGGGGCTTTCGTATAGCAGGGACGGTGCTGCCTCTCGCTTCGCTCGCTGTCCGCCGCTCGCCGCTCGCTCGTGCAGCCAAAAATGGGCCAGTTTTGGCCCGTTTTTGGGGCCGTTTTGGCCAGTTTTTGGCCTGTTCTTGCATTGCGCGGTGACCGTCGAGAGCGGAGCAAAACGTCAGCCATCTCAGCACCCTGGAACCCCCCGGTGGCACAGGGCTGGATGGGGCTTTCGTATAGCAGGGACGGTGCTGCCTCTCGCTTCGCTCGCTGTCCGCCGCTCGCCGCTCGCTCGCGCAGCAGCCAAAATGGCCAGTTTTGGCCCGTTTTTGGGCCGTTTTGGCCAGTTTTTGGCCTGTTCTTGCATTGGCGCGGTGACCGTCGAGAGCGGAGCAAAACGTCAGCCATCTCAGCACCCTGGAACCCCCCGGGTGGCACAGGGCTGGATGGGGCTTTCGTATAGCAGGGGACGGTGCTGCCTCTCGCTTCGCTCGCTGTCCGCCGCTCGCCGCTCGCGCAGCCAAAAATGGCCAGTTTTGGCCCGTTTTTGGGCCGTTTTGGCCAGTTTTTGGCCTGTTCTTGCATTGCGCGGTGACCGTCGAGAGCGGAGCAAAACGTCAGCCATCTCAGCACCCTGGAACCCCCCGGGTGGCACAGGGCTGGATGGGGCTTTCGTATAGCAGGGACGGTGCTGCCTCTCGCTTCGCTCGCTGTTCGCCGCTCGCCGCTCGCTCGCGCAGCCAAAAATGGCCAGTTTTGGCCCGTTTTTGGGCTGTTTTGGCCAGTTTTTGGCCTGTTCTTGCGTGGTGCGGTGACCGTCGTGAGCGGAGCAAAACGTCAGCCATCTCAGCACCCTGGAACCCCCCGGGTGGCACAGGGCTGGATGGGGCTTTCGTATAGCAGGGACGGTGCTGCCTCTCGCTTCGCTCGCTGTTCGCCGCTCGCCGCTCGCTCGCGCAGCCAAAAATGGCCAGTTTTGGCCCGTTTTTGGGCTGTTTTGGCCTGTTTTTGGGCTGTTCTTGTGTGGCGCGGTGACCGTCGTGAGCGGAGCAAAATGTCAGCCATCTCAGCACCCTGGAACCCCCCGGGTGGCACAGGGCTGGATGGGGCTTTCGTATAGCAGGGACGGTGCTGCCTCGCGCTTCGCTCGCTGTTCGCCGCTCTCCGCTCGCTCGCGCAGCAAAAAATGGCCA
>NW_027020533.1:12500-15000 GCF_036884655.1 Musa acuminata AAA Group
CGTTTTTGGGCCGTTTTGGCCAGTTTTTGGCCTGTTCTTGCATTGCGCGGTGACCGTCGAGAGCGGAGCAAAACGTCAGCCATCTCAGCACCCTGGAACCCCCCGGGTGGCACAGGGCTGGATGGGGCTTTCGTATAGCAGGGACGGTGCTGCCTCTCGCTTCGCTCGCTGTCCGCCGCTCGCCGCTCGCTCGTGCAGCCAAAAATGGCCAGTTTTGGCCCGTTTTTGGGCCGTTTTGGCCAGTTTTTGGCCTGTTCTTGCATTGCGCGGTGACCGTCGAGAGCGGAGCAAAACGTCAGCCATCTCAGCACCCTGGAACCCCCCGGGTGGCACAGGGCTGGATGGGGCTTTCGTATAGCAGGGACGGTGCTGCCTCTCGCTTCGCTCGCTGTCCGCCGCTCGCCGCTCGCTCGTGCAGCCAAAAATGGCCAGTTTTGGCCCGTTTTTGGGCCGTTTTGGCCAGTTTTTGGCCTGTTCTTGCATTGCGCGGTGACCGTCGAGAGCGGAGCAAAACGTCAGCCATCTCAGCACCCTGGAACCCCCCGGGTGGCACAGGGCTGGATGGGGCTTTCGTATAGCAGGGACGGTGCTGCCTCTCGCTTCGCTCGCTGTCCGCCGCTCGCCGCTCGCTCGTGCAGCCAAAAATGGCCAGTTTTGGCCCGTTTTTGGGCCGTTTTGGCCAGTTTTTGGCCTGTTCTTGCATTGCGCGGTGACCGTCGAGAGCGGAGCAAAACGTCAGCCATCTCAGCACCCTGGAACCCCCCGGGTGGCACAGGGCTGGATGGGGCTTTCGTATAGCAGGGACGGTGCTGCCTCTCGCTTCGCTCGCTGTCCGCCGCTCGCCGCTCGCTCGTGCAGCCAAAAATGGCCAGTTTTGGCCCGTTTTTGGGCCGTTTTGGCCAGTTTTTGGCCTGTTCTTGCATTGCGCGGTGACCGTCGAGAGCGGAGCAAAACGTCAGCCATCTCAGCACCCTGGAACCCCCCGGGTGGCACAGGGCTGGATGGGGCTTTCGTATAGCAGGGACGGTGCTGCCTCTCGCTTCGCTCGCTGTCCGCCGCTCGCCGCTCGCTCGTGCAGCCAAAAATGGCCAGTTTTGGCCCGTTTTTGGGCCGTTTTGGCCAGTTTTTGGCCTGTTCTTGCATTGCGCGGTGACCGTCGAGAGCGGAGCAAAACGTCAGCCATCTCAGCACCCTGGAACCCCCCGGGTGGCACAGGGCTGGATGGGGCTTTCGTATAGCAGGGACGGTGCTGCCTCTCGCTTCGCTCGCTGTCCGCCGCTCGCCGCTCGCTCGCGCAGCCAAAAATGGCCAGTTTTGGCCCGTTTTTGGGCCGTTTTGGCCAGTTTTTGGCCTGTTCTTGCATTGCGCGGTGACCGTCGAGAGCGGAGCAAAACGTCAGCCATCTCAGCACCCTGGAACCCCCCGGGTGGCACAGGGCTGGATGGGGCTTTCGTATAGCAGGGACGGTGCTGCCTCTCGCTTCGCTCGCTGTCCGCCGCTCGCCGCTCGCTCGTGCAGCCAAAAATGGCCAGTTTTGGCCCGTTTTTGGGCCGTTTTGGCCAGTTTTTGGCCTGTTCTTGCATTGCGCGGTGACCGTCGAGAGCGGAGCAAAACGTCAGCCATCTCAGCACCCTGGAACCCCCCCCGGGTGGCACAGGGCTGGATGGGGCTTTCGTATAGCAGGGACGGTGCTGCCTCTCGCTTCGCTCGCTGTCCGCCGCTCGCCGCTCGCTCGTGCAGCCAAAAATGGCCAGTTTTGGCCCGTTTTTGGGCCGTTTTGGCCAGTTTTTGGCCTGTTCTTGCATTGCGCGGTGACCGTCGAGAGCGGAGCAAAACGTCAGCCATCTCAGCACCCTGGAACCCCCCGGGTGGCACAGGGCTGGATGGGGCTTTCGTATAGCAGGGACGGTGCTGCCT
Source organism: Musa acuminata AAA Group (assembly GCF_036884655.1). NCBI lineage: Eukaryota > Viridiplantae > Streptophyta > Magnoliopsida > Zingiberales > Musaceae > Musa > Musa acuminata. The sequence continues at coordinate 14,418 of NW_027020533.1, forward strand.
CTCGCTTCGCTCGCTGTCCGCCGCTCGCCGCTCGCTCGTGCAGCCAAAAATGGCCAGTTTTGGCCCGTTTTTGGGCCGTTTTGGCCAGTTTTTGGCCTGTTCTTGCATTGCGCGGTGACCGTCGAGAGCGGAGCAAAACGTCAGCCATCTCAGCACCCTGGAACCCCCCGGGTGGCACAGGGCTGGATGGGGCTTTCGTATAGCAGGGACGGTGCTGCCTCTCGCTTCGCTCGCTGTCCGCCGCTCGCCGCTCGCTCGCGCAGCCAAAAATGGCCAGTTTTGGCCCGTTTTTGGGCCGTTTTGGCCAGTTTTTGGCCTGTTCTTGCATTGCGCGGTGACCGTCGAGAGCGGAGCAAAACGTCAGCCATCTCAGCACCCTGGAACCCCCCGGGTGGCACAGGGCTGGATGGGGCTTTCGTATAGCAGGGACGGTGCTGCCTCTCGCTTCGCTCGCTGTCCGCCGCTCGCCGCTCGCTCGTGCAGCCAAAAATGGCCAGTTTTGGCCCGTTTTTGGGCCGTTTTGGCCAGTTTTTGGCCTGTTCTTGCATTGCGCGGTGACCGTCGAGAGCGGAGCAAAACGTCA
>NW_027020534.1:17500-20000 GCF_036884655.1 Musa acuminata AAA Group
GCCCGTTTTGGCCAGTTTTTGGCCTGTTTTTGCGTTGCGCGGTGACCATCTTGAGCGGAGCAAAATGTCAGCCATCTCAGCACCCTGGAACCCCCCGGGTGGCACAGGGCTGGATGGGGCTTTCGTATAGCAGGGACGGTGATGCCTCTCGCTTCGCTCGCTGTCCGCCGCTCGCTGCTCGCTCGCGCAGCCAAAAATGGCCAGTTTTGGCCCGTTTTTGGGCCGTTTTGGCCTGTTTTTGGGCTGTTCTTGCGTCGCGCGGTGACCGTCGTGAGCGGAGCAAAATGTCAGCCATCTCAGCACCCTGGAACCCCCCGGGTGGCACAGGGCTGGATGGGGCTTTCGTATAGCAGGGACGGTGCTGCCTCTCGCTTCGCTCGCTGTCCGCCGCTCGCCGCTCGCTCGCGCAGCCAAAAATGGCCAGTTTTGTCCCGTTTTTGGGCCGTTTTGGCCTGTTTTTGGGCTGTTCTTGCGTCGCGCGGTGACCGTCGTGAGCGGAGCAAAATGTCAGCCATCTCAGCACCCTGGAACCCCCCGGGTGGCACAGGGCTGGATGGGGCTTTCGTATAGCAGGGACGGTGCTGCCTCTCGCTTCGCTCGCTGTCCGCCGCTCGCCGCTCGCTCGCGCAGCCAAAAATGGCCAGTTTTGGCCCGTTTTTGGGCCGTTTTGGCCAGTTTTTGGCCTGTTCTTGCGTCGCGCGGTGACCGTCGTGAGCGGAGCAAAATGTCAGCCATCTCAGCACCCTGGAACCCCCCGGGTGGCACAGGGCTGGATGGGGCTTTCGTATAGCAGGGACGGTGCTGCCTCTCGCTTCGCTCGCTGTTCGCCGCTCGCCGCTCGCTCGCGCAGCCAAAAATGGCCAGTTTTGGCCCGTTTTGGCCAGTTTTTGGCCTGTTTTTGCGTTGCGCGGTGACCATCTTGAGCGGAGCAAAATGTCAGCCATCTCAGCACCCTGGAACCCCCCGGGTGGCACAGGGCTGGATGGGGCTTTCGTATAGCAGGGACGGTGATGCCTCTCGCTTCGCTCGCTGTCCGCCGCTCGCTGCTCGCTCGCGCAGCCAAAAATGGCCAGTTTTGGCCCGTTTTTGGGCCGTTTTGGCCTGTTTTTGGCCTGTTCTTGCGTCGCGCGGTGACCGTCGTGAGCGGAGCAAAATGTCAGCCATCTCAGCACCCTGGAACCCCCCGGGTGGCACAGGGCTGGATGGGGCTTTCGTATAGCAGGGACGGTGCTGCCTCTCGCTTAGCTCGCTGTCCGCCGCTCGCCGCTCGCTCGCGCAGCCAAAAATGGCCAGTTTTGTCCCGTTTTTGGGCCGTTTTGGCCTGTTTTTGGGCTGTTCTTGCGTCGCGCGGTGACCGTCGTGAGCGGAGCAAAATGTCAGCCATCTCAGCACCCTGGAACCCCCCGGGTGGCACAGGGCTGGATGGGGCTTTCGTATAGCAGGGATGGTGCTGCCTCTCGCTTCGCTCGTTGTCCGCCGCTCGCCGCTCGCTCGCGCAGCCAAAAATGGCCAGTTTTGGCCCGTTTTTGGGCCGTTTTGGCCAGTTTTTGGCCTGTTCTTGCGTCGCGCGGTGACCGTCGTGAGCGGAGCAAAATGTCAGCCATCTCAGCACCCTGGAACCCCCCGGGTGGCACAGGGCTGGATGGGGCTTTCGTATAGCAGGGACGGTGCTGCCTCTCGCTTCGCTCGCTGTCCGCCGCTCGCCGCTCGCTCGCGCAGCCAAAAATGGCCAGTTTTGGCCCGTTTTGGCCAGTTTTTGGCCTGTTTTTGCGTTGCGCGGTGACCATCTTGAGCGGAGCAAAATGTCAGCCATCTCAGCACCCTGGAACCCCCCGGGTGGCACAGGGCTGGATGGGGCTTTCGTATAGCAGGGACGGTGATGCCTCTCGCTTCGCTCGCTGTCCGCCGCTCGCTGCTCGCTCGCGCAGCCAAAAATGGCCAGTTTTGGCCCGTTTTTGGGCCGTTTTGGCCTGTTTTTGGGCTGTTCTTGCGTCGCGCGGTGACCGTCGTGAGCGGAGCAAAATGTCAGCCATCTCAGCACCCTGGAACCCCCCGGGTGGCACAGGGCTGGATGGGGCTTTCGTATAGCAGGGACGGTGCTGCCTCTCGCTTAGCTCGCTGTCCGCCGCTCTCCGCTCGCTCGCGCAGCCAAAAATGGCCAGTTTTGGCCCGTTTTTGGGCCGTTTTGGCCTGTTTTTGGGCTGTTCTTGCGTCGCGCGGTGACCGTCGTGAGCGGAGCAAAATGTCAGCCATCTCAGCACCCTGGAACCCCCCGGGTGGCACAGGGCTGGATGGGGCTTTCGTATAGCAGGGACGGTGCTGCCTCTCGCTTCGCTCGCTGTTCGCCGCTCGCTCGCGCAGCCAAAAATGGCCAGTTTTGGCCCGTTTTTGGGCCGTTTTGGCAAGTTTTTGGCCTGTTCTTGCGTTGCGCGGTGACCGTCGTGAGCGGAGCAAAATGTCAGCCATCTCAGCACCCTGGAACCCCCCGGGTGGCACAGGG
>NW_027020536.1:20000-22500 GCF_036884655.1 Musa acuminata AAA Group
CGGGGGGTTCCAGGGTGCTGAGATGGCTGACGTTTTGCTCCGCTCACGACGGTCACCGCACCACGCAAGAACAGGCCAAAAACTGGCCAAAACAGCCCAAAAACGGGCCAAAACTGGCCATTTTTGGCTGCGCGAGCGAGCGGCGAGCGGCGAACAGCGAGCGAAGCGAGAGGCAGCACCGTCCCTGCTATACGAAAGCCCCATCCAGCCCTGTGCCACCCGGGGGGTTCCAGGGTGCTGAGATGGCTGACGTTTTGCTCCGCTCTCGACGGTCACCGCGCAATGCAAGAACAGGCCAAAAACTGGCCAAAACGGCCCAAAAACGGGCCAAAACTGGCCATTTTTGGCTGCGCGAGCGGCGAGCGGCGGACAGCGAGCGAAGCGAGAGGCAGCACCGTCCCTGCTATACGAAAGCCCCATCCAGCCCTGTGCCACCCGGGGGGTTCCAGGGTGCTGAGATGGCTGACGTTTTGCTCCGCTCTCGACGGTCACCGCGCAATGCAAGAACAGGCCAAAAACTGGCCAAAACGGCCCAAAAACGGGCCAAAACTGGCCATTTTTGGCTGCGCGAGCGAGCGGCGAGCGGCGGACAGCGAGCGAAGCGAGAGGCAGCACCGTCCCTGCTATACGAAAGCCCCATCCAGCCCTGTGCCACCCGGGGGGTTCCAGGGTGCTGAGATGGCTGACGTTTTGCTCCGCTCTCGACGGTCACCGCGCAATGCAAGAACAGGCCAAAAACTGGCCAAAACGGCCCAAAAACGGGCCAAAACTGGCCATTTTTGGCTGCACGAGCGAGCGGCGAGCGGCGGACAGCGAGCGAAGCGAGAGGCAGCACCGTCCCTGCTATACGAAAGCCCCATCCAGCCCTGTGCCACCCGGGGGGTTCCAGGGTGCTGAGATGGCTGACGTTTTGCTCCGCTCTCGACGGTCACCGCGCAATGCAAGAACAGGCCAAAAACTGGCCAAAACGGCCCAAAAACGGGCCAAAACTGGCCATTTTTGGCTGCACGAGCGAGCGGCGAGCGGCGGACAGCGAGCGAAGCGAGAGGCAGCACCGTCCCTGCTATACGAAAGCCCCATCCAGCCCTGTGCCACCCGGGGGGTTCCAGGGTGCTGAGATGGCTGACGTTTTGCTCCGCTCTCGACGGTCACCGCGCAATGCAAGAACAGGCCAAAAACTGGCCAAAACGGCCCAAAAACGGGCCAAAACTGGCCATTTTTGGCTGCACGAGCGAGCGGCGAGCGGCGGACAGCGAGCGAAGCGAGAGGCAGCACCGTCCCTGCTATACGAAAGCCCCATCCAGCCCTGTGCCACCCGGGGGGTTCCAGGGTGCTGAGATGGCTGACGTTTTGCTCCGCTCTCGACGGTCACCGCGCAATGCAAGAACAGGCCAAAAACTGGCCAAAACGGCCCAAAAACGGGCCAAAACTGGCCATTTTTGGCTGCACGAGCGAGCGGCGAGCGGCGGACAGCGAGCGAAGCGAGAGGCAGCACCGTCCCTGCTATACGAAAGCCCCATCCAGCCCTGTGCCACCCGGGGGGTTCCAGGGTGCTGAGATGGCTGACGTTTTGCTCCGCTCTCGACGGTCACCGCGCAATGCAAGAACAGGCCAAAAACTGGCCAAAACGGCCCAAAAACGGGCCAAAACTGGCCATTTTTGGCTGCGCGAGCGAGCGGCGAGCGGCGGACAGCGAGCGAAGCGAGAGGCAGCACCGTCCCTGCTATATACGAAAGCCCCATCCAGCCCTGTGCCACCCGGGGGGTTCCAGGGTGCTGAGATGGCTGACGTTTTGCTCCGCTCACGACGGTCACCGCACCACGCAAGAACGGACCATAAACAGGCCAAAACAGCCCAAAAACGGGCCAAAACTGGTCATTTTTGGCTGCGCGAGCGAGCGGCGAGCGGCGAACAGCGAGCGAAGCGTGAGGCAGCACCGTCCCTGCTATACGAAAGCCCCATCCAGCCCTGTGCCACCCGGGGGGTTCCAGGGTGCTGAGATGGCTGACGTTTTGCTCCGCTCACGACGGTCACCGCGCCATGCAAGAACGGACCAAAAACAGGCCAAAACAGCCCAAAAACGGGCCAAAACTGGCCATTTTTGGCTGAGCGAGCGAGCGGTGAGCGGCGAACAGCGAGCGAAGCGAGAGGCAGCACCGTCCCTGCTATACGAAAGCCCCATCCAGCCCTGTGCCACCCGGGGGGTTCCAGGGTGCTGAGATGGCTGACGTTTTGCTCCGCTCACGACGGTCGCCGTGCCACGCAAGAACGGACCAAAAACAGGCCAAAACAGCCCAAAAACGGGCCAAAACTGGCCATTTTAGGTTGCGCGAGCGAGCGGCGAGCGGCGAACAGCGAGCGAAGCGTGAGGCAGCACCGTCCCTGCTATACGAAAGCCCCATCCAGCCCTGTGCCACCCGGGGGGTTCCAAGGTGCTGAGATGGCTGACGTTTTGCTCCGCTCACGACGGTCACCGCGCCACGCCAGAACAGACCAAAAA
>NW_027020537.1:2500-7500 GCF_036884655.1 Musa acuminata AAA Group
CCTGTTTATGGTCCGTTCTTGCGTGGTGCGGTGACCGTCGTGAGCGGAGCAAAACGTCAGCCATCTCAGCACCCTGGAACCCCCCGGGTGGCACAGGGCTGGATGGGGCTTTCGTATATAGCAGGGACGGTGCTGCCTCTCGCTTCGCTCGCTGTCCGCCGCTCGCCGCTCGCTCGCGCAGCCAAAAATGGCCAGTTTTGGCCCGTTTTTGGGCCGTTTTGGCCAGTTTTTGGCCTGTTCTTGCATTGCGCGGTGACCGTCGAGAGCGGAGCAAAACGTCAGCCATCTCAGCACCCTGGAACCCCCCGGGTGGCACAGGGCTGGATGGGGCTTTCGTATAGCAGGGACGGTGCTGCCTCTCGCTTCGCTCGCTGTCCGCCGCTCGCCGCTCGCTCGTGCAGCCAAAAATGGCCAGTTTTGGCCCGTTTTTGGGCCGTTTTGGCCAGTTTTTGGCCTGTTCTTGCATTGCGCGGTGACCGTCGAGAGCGGAGCAAAACGTCAGCCATCTCAGCACCCTGGAACCCCCCGGGTGGCACAGGGCTGGATGGGGCTTTCGTATAGCAGGGACGGTGCTGCCTCTCGCTTCGCTCGCTGTCCGCCGCTCGCCGCTCGCTCGTGCAGCCAAAAATGGCCAGTTTTGGCCCGTTTTTGGGCCGTTTTGGCCAGTTTTTGGCCTGTTCTTGCATTGCGCGGTGACCGTCGAGAGCGGAGCAAAACGTCAGCCATCTCAGCACCCTGGAACCCCCCGGGTGGCACAGGGCTGGATGGGGCTTTCGTATAGCAGGGACGGTGCTGCCTCTCGCTTCGCTCGCTGTCCGCCGCTCGCCGCTCGCTCGTGCAGCCAAAAATGGCCAGTTTTGGCCCGTTTTTGGGCCGTTTTGGCCAGTTTTTGGCCTGTTCTTGCATTGCGCGGTGACCGTCGAGAGCGGAGCAAAACGTCAGCCATCTCAGCACCCTGGAACCCCCCGGGTGGCACAGGGCTGGATGGGGCTTTCGTATAGCAGGGACGGTGCTGCCTCTCGCTTCGCTCGCTGTCCGCCGCTCGCCGCTCGCTCGTGCAGCCAAAAATGGCCAGTTTTGGCCCGTTTTTGGGCCGTTTTGGCCAGTTTTTGGCCTGTTCTTGCATTGCGCGGTGACCGTCGAGAGCGGAGCAAAACGTCAGCCATCTCAGCACCCTGGAACCCCCCGGGTGGCACAGGGCTGGATGGGGCTTTCGTATAGCAGGGACGGTGCTGCCTCTCGCTTCGCTCGCTGTCCGCCGCTCGCCGCTCGCTCGTGCAGCCAAAAATGGCCAGTTTTGGCCCGTTTTTGGGCCGTTTTGGCCAGTTTTTGGCCTGTTCTTGCATTGCGCGGTGACCGTCGAGAGCGGAGCAAAACGTCAGCCATCTCAGCACCCTGGAACCCCCCGGGTGGCACAGGGCTGGATGGGGCTTTCGTATAGCAGGGACGGTGCTGCCTCTCGCTTCGCTCGCTGTCCGCCGCTCGCCGCTCGCTCGTGCAGCCAAAAATGGCCAGTTTTGGCCCGTTTTTGGGCCGTTTTGGCCAGTTTTTGGCCTGTTCTTGCATTGCGCGGTGACCGTCGAGAGCGGAGCAAAACGTCAGCCATCTCAGCACCCTGGAACCCCCCGGGTGGCACAGGGCTGGATGGGGCTTTCGTATAGCAGGGACGGTGCTGCCTCTCGCTTCGCTCGCTGTCCGCCGCTCGCCGCTCGCTCGCGCAGCCAAAAATGGCCAGTTTTGGCCCGTTTTTGGGCCGTTTTGGCCAGTTTTTGGCCTGTTCTTGCATTGCGCGGTGACCGTCGAGAGCGGAGCAAAACGTCAGCCATCTCAGCACCCTGGAACCCCCCGGGTGGCACAGGGCTGGATGGGGCTTTCGTATAGCAGGGACGGTGCTGCCTCTCGCTTCGCTCGCTGTCCGCCGCTCGCCGCTCGCTCGTGCAGCCAAAAATGGCCAGTTTTGGCCCGTTTTTGGGCCGTTTTGGCCAGTTTTTGGCCTGTTCTTGCATTGCGCGGTGACCGTCGAGAGCGGAGCAAAACGTCAGCCATCTCAGCACCCTGGAACCCCCCGGGTGGCACAGGGCTGGATGGGGCTTTCGTATAGCAGGGACGGTGCTGCCTCTCGCTTCGCTCGCTGTCCGCCGCTCGCCGCTCGCTCGTGCAGCCAAAAATGGCCAGTTTTGGCCCGTTTTTGGGCCGTTTTGGCCAGTTTTTGGCCTGTTCTTGCATTGCGCGGTGACCGTCGAGAGCGGAGCAAAACGTCAGCCATCTCAGCACCCTGGAACCCCCCGGGTGGCACAGGGCTGGATGGGGCTTTCGTATAGCAGGGACGGTGCTGCCTCTCGCTTCGCTCGCTGTCCGCCGCTCGCCGCTCGCTCGTGCAGCCAAAAATGGCCAGTTTTGGCCCGTTTTTGGGCCGTTTTGGCCAGTTTTTGGCCTGTTCTTGCATTGCGCGGTGACCGTCGAGAGCGGAGCAAAACGTCAGCCATCTCAGCACCCTGGAACCCCCCGGGTGGCACAGGGCTGGATGGGGCTTTCGTATAGCAGGGACGGTGCTGCCTCTCGCTTCGCTCGCTGTCCGCCGCTCGCCGCTCGCTCGCGCAGCCAAAAATGGCCAGTTTTGGCCCGTTTTTGGGCCGTTTTGGCCAGTTTTTGGCCTGTTCTTGCATTGCGCGGTGACCGTCGAGAGCGGAGCAAAACGTCAGCCATCTCAGCACCCTGGAACCCCCCGGGTGGCACAGGGCTGGATGGGGCTTTCGTATAGCAGGGACGGTGCTGCCTCTCGCTTCGCTCGCTGTCCGCCGCTCGCCGCTCGCTCGTGCAGCCAAAAATGGCCAGTTTTGGCCCGTTTTTGGGCCGTTTTGGCCAGTTTTTGGCCTGTTCTTGCATTGCGCGGTGACCGTCGAGAGCGGAGCAAAACGTCAGCCATCTCAGCACCCTGGAACCCCCCGGGTGGCACAGGGCTGGATGGGGCTTTCGTATAGCAGGGACGGTGCTGCCTCTCGCTTCGCTCGCTGTCCGCCGCTCGCCGCTCGCTCGTGCAGCCAAAAATGGCCAGTTTTGGCCCGTTTTTGGGCCGTTTTGGCCAGTTTTTGGCCTGTTCTTGCATTGCGCGGTGACCGTCGAGAGCGGAGCAAAACGTCAGCCATCTCAGCACCCTGGAACCCCCCGGGTGGCACAGGGCTGGATGGGGCTTTCGTATAGCAGGGACGGTGCTGCCTCTCGCTTCGCTCGCTGTCCGCCGCTCGCCGCTCGCTCGTGCAGCCAAAAATGGCCAGTTTTGGCCCGTTTTTGGGCCGTTTTGGCCAGTTTTTGGCCTGTTCTTGCATTGCGCGGTGACCGTCGAGAGCGGAGCAAAACGTCAGCCATCTCAGCACCCTGGAACCCCCCGGGTGGCACAGGGCTGGATGGGGCTTTCGTATAGCAGGGACGGTGCTGCCTCTCGCTTCGCTCGCTGTCCGCCGCTCGCCGCTCGCTCGCGCAGCCAAAAATGGCCAGTTTTGGCCCGTTTTTGGGCCGTTTTGGCCAGTTTTTGGCCTGTTCTTGCATTGCGCGGTGACCGTCGAGAGCGGAGCAAAACGTCAGCCATCTCAGCACCCTGGAACCCCCCGGGTGGCACAGGGCTGGATGGGGCTTTCGTATAGCAGGGACGGTGCTGCCTCTCGCTTCGCTCGCTGTCCGCCGCTCGCCGCTCGCTCGTGCAGCCAAAAATGGCCAGTTTTGGCCCGTTTTTGGGCCGTTTTGGCCAGTTTTTGGCCTGTTCTTGCATTGCGCGGTGACCGTCGAGAGCGGAGCAAAACGTCAGCCATCTCAGCACCCTGGAACCCCCCGGGTGGCACAGGGCTGGATGGGGCTTTCGTATAGCAGGGACGGTGCTGCCTCTCGCTTCGCTCGCTGTCCGCCGCTCGCCGCTCGCTCGTGCAGCCAAAAATGGCCAGTTTTGGCCCGTTTTTGGGCCGTTTTGGCCAGTTTTTGGCCTGTTCTTGCATTGCGCGGTGACCGTCGAGAGCGGAGCAAAACGTCAGCCATCTCAGCACCCTGGAACCCCCCGGGTGGCACAGGGCTGGATGGGGCTTTCGTATAGCAGGGACGGTGCTGCCTCTCGCTTCGCTCGCTGTCCGCCGCTCGCCGCTCGCTCGTGCAGCCAAAAATGGCCAGTTTTGGCCCGTTTTTGGGCCGTTTTGGCCAGTTTTTGGCCTGTTCTTGCATTGCGCGGTGACCGTCGAGAGCGGAGCAAAACGTCAGCCATCTCAGCACCCTGGAACCCCCCGGGTGGCACAGGGCTGGATGGGGCTTTCGTATAGCAGGGACGGTGCTGCCTCTCGCTTCGCTCGCTGTCCGCCGCTCGCCGCTCGCTCGCGCAGCCAAAAATGGCCAGTTTTGGCCCGTTTTTGGGCCGTTTTGGCCAGTTTTTGGCCTGTTCTTGCATTGCGCGGTGACCGTCGAGAGCGGAGCAAAACGTCAGCCATCTCAGCACCCTGGAACCCCCCGGGTGGCACAGGGCTGGATGGGGCTTTCGTATAGCAGGGACGGTGCTGCCTCTCGCTTCGCTCGCTGTCCGCCGCTCGCCGCTCGCGCAGCCAAAAATGGCCAGTTTTGGCCCGTTTTTGGGCCGTTTTGGCCAGTTTTTGGCCTGTTCTTGCATTGCGCGGTGACCGTCGAGAGCGGAGCAAAACGTCAGCCATCTCAGCACCCTGGAACCCCCCGGGTGGCACAGGGCTGGATGGGGCTTTCGTATAGCAGGGACGGTGCTGCCTCTCGCTTCGCTCGCTGTTCGCCGCTCGCCGCTCGCTCGCGCAGCCAAAAATGGCCAGTTTTGGCCCGTTTTTGGGCTGTTTTGGCCAGTTTTTGGCCTGTTCTTGCGTGGTGCGGTGACCGTCGTGAGCGGAGCAAAACGTCAGCCATCTCAGCACCCTGGAACCCCCCGGGTGGCACAGGGCTGGATGGGGCTTTCGTATAGCAGGGACGGTGCTGCCTCTCGCTTCGCTCGCTGTTCGCCGCTC
>NW_027020537.1:17500-22500 GCF_036884655.1 Musa acuminata AAA Group
TCGTGCAGCCAAAAATGGCCAGTTTTGGCCCGTTTTTGGGCCGTTTTGGCCAGTTTTTGGCCTGTTCTTGCATTGCGCGGTGACCGTCGAGAGCGGAGCAAAACGTCAGCCATCTCAGCACCCTGGAACCCCCCGGGTGGCACAGGGCTGGATGGGGCTTTCGTATAGCAGGGACGGTGCTGCCTCTCGCTTCGCTCGCTGTCCGCCGCTCGCCGCTCGCTCGTGCAGCCAAAAATGGCCAGTTTTGGCCCGTTTTTGGGCCGTTTTGGCCAGTTTTTGGCCTGTTCTTGCATTGCGCGGTGACCGTCGAGAGCGGAGCAAAACGTCAGCCATCTCAGCACCCTGGAACCCCCCGGGTGGCACAGGGCTGGATGGGGCTTTCGTATAGCAGGGACGGTGCTGCCTCTCGCTTCGCTCGCTGTCCGCCGCTCGCCGCTCGCTCGTGCAGCCAAAAATGGCCAGTTTTGGCCCGTTTTTGGGCCGTTTTGGCCAGTTTTTGGCCTGTTCTTGCATTGCGCGGTGACCGTCGAGAGCGGAGCAAAACGTCAGCCATCTCAGCACCCTGGAACCCCCCGGGTGGCACAGGGCTGGATGGGGCTTTCGTATAGCAGGGACGGTGCTGCCTCTCGCTTCGCTCGCTGTCCGCCGCTCGCCGCTCGCTCGTGCAGCCAAAAATGGCCAGTTTTGGCCCGTTTTTGGGCCGTTTTGGCCAGTTTTTGGCCTGTTCTTGCATTGCGCGGTGACCGTCGAGAGCGGAGCAAAACGTCAGCCATCTCAGCACCCTGGAACCCCCCGGGTGGCACAGGGCTGGATGGGGCTTTCGTATAGCAGGGACGGTGCTGCCTCTCGCTTCGCTCGCTGTCCGCCGCTCGCCGCTCGCTCGTGCAGCCAAAAATGGCCAGTTTTGGCCCGTTTTTGGGCCGTTTTGGCCAGTTTTTGGCCTGTTCTTGCATTGCGCGGTGACCGTCGAGAGCGGAGCAAAACGTCAGCCATCTCAGCACCCTGGAACCCCCCGGGTGGCACAGGGCTGGATGGGGCTTTCGTATAGCAGGGACGGTGCTGCCTCTCGCTTCGCTCGCTGTCCGCCGCTCGCCGCTCGCTCGCGCAGCCAAAAATGGCCAGTTTTGGCCCGTTTTTGGGCCGTTTTGGCCAGTTTTTGGCCTGTTCTTGCATTGCGCGGTGACCGTCGAGAGCGGAGCAAAACGTCAGCCATCTCAGCACCCTGGAACCCCCCGGGTGGCACAGGGCTGGATGGGGCTTTCGTATAGCAGGGACGGTGCTGCCTCTCGCTTCGCTCGCTGTCCGCCGCTCGCCGCTCGCTCGTGCAGCCAAAAATGGCCAGTTTTGGCCCGTTTTTGGGCCGTTTTGGCCAGTTTTTGGCCTGTTCTTGCATTGCGCGGTGACCGTCGAGAGCGGAGCAAAACGTCAGCCATCTCAGCACCCTGGAACCCCCCGGGTGGCACAGGGCTGGATGGGGCTTTCGTATAGCAGGGACGGTGCTGCCTCTCGCTTCGCTCGCTGTCCGCCGCTCGCCGCTCGCTCGTGCAGCCAAAAATGGCCAGTTTTGGCCCGTTTTTGGGCCGTTTTGGCCAGTTTTTGGCCTGTTCTTGCATTGCGCGGTGACCGTCGAGAGCGGAGCAAAACGTCAGCCATCTCAGCACCCTGGAACCCCCCGGGTGGCACAGGGCTGGATGGGGCTTTCGTATAGCAGGGACGGTGCTGCCTCTCGCTTCGCTCGCTGTCCGCCGCTCGCCGCTCGCTCGTGCAGCCAAAAATGGCCAGTTTTGGCCCGTTTTTGGGCCGTTTTGGCCAGTTTTTGGCCTGTTCTTGCATTGCGCGGTGACCGTCGAGAGCGGAGCAAAACGTCAGCCATCTCAGCACCCTGGAACCCCCCGGGTGGCACAGGGCTGGATGGGGCTTTCGTATAGCAGGGACGGTGCTGCCTCTCGCTTCGCTCGCTGTCCGCCGCTCGCCGCTCGCTCGCGCAGCCAAAAATGGCCAGTTTTGGCCCGTTTTTGGGCCGTTTTGGCCAGTTTTTGGCCTGTTCTTGCATTGCGCGGTGACCGTCGAGAGCGGAGCAAAACGTCAGCCATCTCAGCACCCTGGAACCCCCCGGGTGGCACAGGGCTGGATGGGGCTTTCGTATAGCAGGGACGGTGCTGCCTCTCGCTTCGCTCGCTGTCCGCCGCTCGCCGCTCGCTCGTGCAGCCAAAAATGGCCAGTTTTGGCCCGTTTTTGGGCCGTTTTGGCCAGTTTTTGGCCTGTTCTTGCATTGCGCGGTGACCGTCGAGAGCGGAGCAAAACGTCAGCCATCTCAGCACCCTGGAACCCCCCGGGTGGCACAGGGCTGGATGGGGCTTTCGTATAGCAGGGACGGTGCTGCCTCTCGCTTCGCTCGCTGTCCGCCGCTCGCCGCTCGCTCGTGCAGCCAAAAATGGCCAGTTTTGGCCCGTTTTTGGGCCGTTTTGGCCAGTTTTTGGCCTGTTCTTGCATTGCGCGGTGACCGTCGAGAGCGGAGCAAAACGTCAGCCATCTCAGCACCCTGGAACCCCCCGGGTGGCACAGGGCTGGATGGGGCTTTCGTATAGCAGGGACGGTGCTGCCTCTCGCTTCGCTCGCTGTCCGCCGCTCGCCGCTCGCTCGTGCAGCCAAAAATGGCCAGTTTTGGCCCGTTTTTGGGCCGTTTTGGCCAGTTTTTGGCCTGTTCTTGCATTGCGCGGTGACCGTCGAGAGCGGAGCAAAACGTCAGCCATCTCAGCACCCTGGAACCCCCCGGGTGGCACAGGGCTGGATGGGGCTTTCGTATAGCAGGGACGGTGCTGCCTCTCGCTTCGCTCGCTGTCCGCCGCTCGCCGCTCGCTCGCGCAGCCAAAAATGGCCAGTTTTGGCCCGTTTTTGGGCCGTTTTGGCCAGTTTTTGGCCTGTTCTTGCATTGCGCGGTGACCGTCGAGAGCGGAGCAAAACGTCAGCCATCTCAGCACCCTGGAACCCCCCGGGTGGCACAGGGCTGGATGGGGCTTTCGTATAGCAGGGACGGTGCTGCCTCTCGCTTCGCTCGCTGTCCGCCGCTCGCCGCTCGCTCGTGCAGCCAAAAATGGCCAGTTTTGGCCCGTTTTTGGGCCGTTTTGGCCAGTTTTTGGCCTGTTCTTGCATTGCGCGGTGACCGTCGAGAGCGGAGCAAAACGTCAGCCATCTCAGCACCCTGGAACCCCCCGGGTGGCACAGGGCTGGATGGGGCTTTCGTATAGCAGGGACGGTGCTGCCTCTCGCTTCGCTCGCTGTCCGCCGCTCGCCGCTCGCTCGTGCAGCCAAAAATGGCCAGTTTTGGCCCGTTTTTGGGCCGTTTTGGCCAGTTTTTGGCCTGTTCTTGCATTGCGCGGTGACCGTCGAGAGCGGAGCAAAACGTCAGCCATCTCAGCACCCTGGAACCCCCCGGGTGGCACAGGGCTGGATGGGGCTTTCGTATAGCAGGGACGGTGCTGCCTCTCGCTTCGCTCGCTGTCCGCCGCTCGCCGCTCGCTCGTGCAGCCAAAAATGGCCAGTTTTGGCCCGTTTTTGGGCCGTTTTGGCCAGTTTTTGGCCTGTTCTTGCATTGCGCGGTGACCGTCGAGAGCGGAGCAAAACGTCAGCCATCTCAGCACCCTGGAACCCCCCGGGTGGCACAGGGCTGGATGGGGCTTTCGTATAGCAGGGACGGTGCTGCCTCTCGCTTCGCTCGCTGTCCGCCGCTCGCCGCTCGCTCGCGCAGCCAAAAATGGCCAGTTTTGGCCCGTTTTTGGGCCGTTTTGGCCAGTTTTTGGCCTGTTCTTGCATTGCGCGGTGACCGTCGAGAGCGGAGCAAAACGTCAGCCATCTCAGCACCCTGGAACCCCCCGGGTGGCACAGGGCTGGATGGGGCTTTCGTATAGCAGGGACGGTGCTGCCTCTCGCTTCGCTCGCTGTCCGCCGCTCGCCGCTCGCGCAGCCAAAAATGGCCAGTTTTGGCCCGTTTTTGGGCCGTTTTGGCCAGTTTTTGGCCTGTTCTTGCATTGCGCGGTGACCGTCGAGAGCGGAGCAAAACGTCAGCCATCTCAGCACCCTGGAACCCCCCGGGTGGCACAGGGCTGGATGGGGCTTTCGTATAGCAGGGACGGTGCTGCCTCTCGCTTCGCTCGCTGTTCGCCGCTCGCCGCTCGCTCGCGCAGCCAAAAATGGCCAGTTTTGGCCCGTTTTTGGGCTGTTTTGGCCAGTTTTTGGCCTGTTCTTGCGTGGTGCGGTGACCGTCGTGAGCGGAGCAAAACGTCAGCCATCTCAGCACCCTGGAACCCCCCGGGTGGCACAGGGCTGGATGGGGCTTTCGTATAGCAGGGACGGTGCTGCCTCTCGCTTCGCTCGCTGTTCGCCGCTCGCCGCTCGCTCGCGCAGCCAAAAATGGCCAGTTTTGGCCCGTTTTTGGGCTGTTTTGGCCTGTTTTTGGGCTGTTCTTGTGTGGCGCGGTGACCGTCGTGAGCGGAGCAAAATGTCAGCCATCTCAGCACCCTGGAACCCCCCGGGTGGCACAGGGCTGGATGGGGCTTTCGTATAGCAGGGACGGTGCTGCCTCGCGCTTCGCTCGCTGTTCGCCGCTCTCCGCTCGCTCGCGCAGCAAAAAATGGCCAGTTTTGGCCCGTTTTTGGGCTGTTTTGGCCAGTTTTTGGCCTGTTCTTGCGTGCCGCGGCGACCGTCGTGAGCGGAGCAAAACGTCAGCCATCTCAGCACCCTGGAACCCCCCGGGTGGCACAGGGCTGGATGGGGCTTTCGTATAGCAGGGACGGTGCTGCCTCTCGCTTCGCTCGCTGTCCGCCGCTCGCTGCTCGCTCGCGCAGCCAAAAATGGCCAGTTTTGGCCCGTTTTTGGGCTGTTTTGGCCTGTTTTTGGGCTGTTCTTGTGTGCCGCGGCGACCGTCGTGAGCGGAGCAAAATGTCAGCCATCTCAGCACCCTGGAACCCCCCGGGTGGCACAGGGCTGGATGGGGCTTTCGT
>NW_027020537.1:32500-35000 GCF_036884655.1 Musa acuminata AAA Group
ACGGTGCTGCCTCTCGCTTCGCTCGCTGTCCGCCGCTCGCCGCTCGCTCGTGCAGCCAAAAATGGCCAGTTTTGGCCCGTTTTTGGGCCGTTTTGGCCAGTTTTTGGCCTGTTCTTGCATTGCGCGGTGACCGTCGAGAGCGGAGCAAAACGTCAGCCATCTCAGCACCCTGGAACCCCCCGGGTGGCACAGGGCTGGATGGGGCTTTCGTATAGCAGGGACGGTGCTGCCTCTCGCTTCGCTCGCTGTCCGCCGCTCGCCGCTCGCTCGTGCAGCCAAAAATGGCCAGTTTTGGCCCGTTTTTGGGCCGTTTTGGCCAGTTTTTGGCCTGTTCTTGCATTGCGCGGTGACCGTCGAGAGCGGAGCAAAACGTCAGCCATCTCAGCACCCTGGAACCCCCCGGGTGGCACAGGGCTGGATGGGGCTTTCGTATAGCAGGGACGGTGCTGCCTCTCGCTTCGCTCGCTGTCCGCCGCTCGCCGCTCGCTCGCGCAGCCAAAAATGGCCAGTTTTGGCCCGTTTTTGGGCCGTTTTGGCCAGTTTTTGGCCTGTTCTTGCATTGCGCGGTGACCGTCGAGAGCGGAGCAAAACGTCAGCCATCTCAGCACCCTGGAACCCCCCGGGTGGCACAGGGCTGGATGGGGCTTTCGTATAGCAGGGACGGTGCTGCCTCTCGCTTCGCTCGCTGTCCGCCGCTCGCCGCTCGCTCGTGCAGCCAAAAATGGCCAGTTTTGGCCCGTTTTTGGGCCGTTTTGGCCAGTTTTTGGCCTGTTCTTGCATTGCGCGGTGACCGTCGAGAGCGGAGCAAAACGTCAGCCATCTCAGCACCCTGGAACCCCCCGGGTGGCACAGGGCTGGATGGGGCTTTCGTATAGCAGGGACGGTGCTGCCTCTCGCTTCGCTCGCTGTCCGCCGCTCGCCGCTCGCTCGTGCAGCCAAAAATGGCCAGTTTTGGCCCGTTTTTGGGCCGTTTTGGCCAGTTTTTGGCCTGTTCTTGCATTGCGCGGTGACCGTCGAGAGCGGAGCAAAACGTCAGCCATCTCAGCACCCTGGAACCCCCCGGGTGGCACAGGGCTGGATGGGGCTTTCGTATAGCAGGGACGGTGCTGCCTCTCGCTTCGCTCGCTGTCCGCCGCTCGCCGCTCGCTCGTGCAGCCAAAAATGGCCAGTTTTGGCCCGTTTTTGGGCCGTTTTGGCCAGTTTTTGGCCTGTTCTTGCATTGCGCGGTGACCGTCGAGAGCGGAGCAAAACGTCAGCCATCTCAGCACCCTGGAACCCCCCGGGTGGCACAGGGCTGGATGGGGCTTTCGTATAGCAGGGACGGTGCTGCCTCTCGCTTCGCTCGCTGTCCGCCGCTCGCCGCTCGCTCGCGCAGCCAAAAATGGCCAGTTTTGGCCCGTTTTTGGGCCGTTTTGGCCAGTTTTTGGCCTGTTCTTGCATTGCGCGGTGACCGTCGAGAGCGGAGCAAAACGTCAGCCATCTCAGCACCCTGGAACCCCCCGGGTGGCACAGGGCTGGATGGGGCTTTCGTATAGCAGGGACGGTGCTGCCTCTCGCTTCGCTCGCTGTCCGCCGCTCGCCGCTCGCTCGTGCAGCCAAAAATGGCCAGTTTTGGCCCGTTTTTGGGCCGTTTTGGCCAGTTTTTGGCCTGTTCTTGCATTGCGCGGTGACCGTCGAGAGCGGAGCAAAACGTCAGCCATCTCAGCACCCTGGAACCCCCCGGGTGGCACAGGGCTGGATGGGGCTTTCGTATAGCAGGGACGGTGCTGCCTCTCGCTTCGCTCGCTGTCCGCCGCTCGCCGCTCGCTCGTGCAGCCAAAAATGGCCAGTTTTGGCCCGTTTTTGGGCCGTTTTGGCCAGTTTTTGGCCTGTTCTTGCATTGCGCGGTGACCGTCGAGAGCGGAGCAAAACGTCAGCCATCTCAGCACCCTGGAACCCCCCGGGTGGCACAGGGCTGGATGGGTCTTTCGTATAGCAGGGACGGTGCTGCCTCTCGCTTCGCTCGCTGTCCGCCGCTCGCCGCTCGCTCGTGCAGCCAAAAATGGCCAGTTTTGGCCCGTTTTTGGGCCGTTTTGGCCAGTTTTTGGCCTGTTCTTGCATTGCGCGGTGACCGTCGAGAGCGGAGCAAAACGTCAGCCATCTCAGCACCCTGGAACCCCCCGGGTGGCACAGGGCTGGATGGGGCTTTCGTATAGCAGGGACGGTGCTGCCTCTCGCTTCGCTCGCTGTCCGCCGCTCGCCGCTCGCTCGTGCAGCCAAAAATGGCCAGTTTTGGCCCGTTTTTGGGCCGTTTTGGCCAGTTTTTGGCCTGTTCTTGCATTGCGCGGTGACCGTCGAGAGCGGAGCAAAACGTCAGCCATCTCAGCACCCTGGAACCCCCCGGGTGGCACAGGGCTGGATGGGGCTTTCGTATAGCAGGGACGGTGCTGCCTCTCGCTTCGCTCGCTGTCCGCCGCTCGCCGCTCGCTCGTGCAGCCAAAAATGGCCAGTTTTGGCCCGT